>NW_019394626.1:0-61338 GCF_000612105.2 Orussus abietinus | reverse complement strand
CTGCCGCATGGTATTACCATCACGAATACGTGAACCGCCAACGGCAACTGGTAGATGGCACAGCCATCGCGATTGCGCGAGCCCCTACCAGAAATTCGTTGCGCCGCCCTTGGGGGCAAAAAATGGTGAAAGCTGACGTGCGAAATCAGAGGGCAGCACACGGTGCGATCGCGCGACCCTGCCGGTGAGCAATCTCCCAACTCATCTCTGGTATTATACGTTGTAATATAGGTGTAGAAAACCACATATATTACTTGACGTATTATACTTACCCAATCTTGAAAGCGCAAAACGCGATTGCGCGAACCAGTCCGTGAACAATCTCCCCACTCATCTCTTATTCAAGCTTAACTGGTTTGCATCCGATTTAGTCCTTAATGATTTTTACATGTTTACATGTGCCGTAAAACACGTTTATGACCTAGAAGATATATGTATCATGCATCTGCGGCATTCACCATATTGGAGACGTAGTTTACTAATTTTGTTACGATTTTCTACAGTAAATTCCTTGATTTGCATAACACGGTAAAACCAAAAAAACACGGAATTACTTAATCCTACCTCTCGGTTGGAAACTGACGAAAGTTCGTTGCGAACCGCGCTTCTTTGGCATGGCGCGCACATCGAAGCCAAGCCGCCATCTTGAAAATTCAAATCAATGGCGCCATATTCACCGACGATGATTCTTCGCAAATTTTCATAATTAAATGTTGTTGTTTTCATGATTACATGAATGATGTTTTCATGATTACATGTCTCCTTGTATCAATATCTCGTTTCCTTCAATTAGCGAGATGACATCTAATGACCGATTTCTTTAATTTCAGGTAAGTTTCAGATAAATATACCTGGAACGTATCTATAATAACTAGGCATATTATAGCCCCACAATTTTGTTGACAATTCAACGCTTTTCCTTCAGCCCTGACATGACGATACAAAATAACACTTGGAGATTTTATTGTAATATAAATAACACTTTATGTTGACAGTCAATAACGTCGTTTTATTATAAACTCATAGTACTAGCCATACGAAGTATCGCATTATATAACAATCTTATTTTACGAAATGCTGACAGGAACTATAGTTTGCACATTTTGTACTATTCAGTTCAAGTCCTGAAATACTATTACTATACTTTCTTTGGACATTTTTGTACTATTCAGTTCAAGCTCTGATATACTATTACTATACTTTCTTTGAACATTTTTATACCTTCCAGTACACTTTCTGAAATAATATTATCTTACCGACCGGGTCATAATTTAAGCAATAGCCTAAGATCCTAAAATGGATTGCACATCGTAGATTAAAGAACTTTTTCATATTCTTTGCAACTAAAATGTACTATATAAATGGTGGTCCAAGTTTTCTAAGTTTGTTTAATAAAACAGGTCGAGTGACGAGTGCCTTCTGTATAGAAGTGACGAGTAGCTGAGTTTGGATTAAAGAAGGAAATGGCATACCTTCTAAGGTATATACATGGATAGCTCCTTCGATGTCTGCAGCCAGCAGTTGATTTCCATTTGGAGTAAACTGGACGGAAAGAAACCTGCCACTGTGGGGAGACACTGTAATAGACGTAGGCTTATATATTTTTCTCTTGATATCCCACAAGCAGATTTCATTATTCACTACACTAGCAATGATGGTTGAATTAGTAGGACACCACGTTGCATCATGGACACAAGCCATAGTACTCGACAATGTAATAAGGGGTTCCACGATCCCATCGGCCCATATCCTAGTACACCAGTCGGCACCACACGTTAAAAAGATCTTCGAACAAAATGGTGAGAACTCTATGGAGTATACTGGTCCATCGTGGGCCAAAAAGCTATCTATGTGTTGTTGCAGGTAATTTGTGGAGCATCGATGAATGCAACCCTCATCGGAGCCAACAAAATACAAAGACGTAGAATTAGGATATCTTCGAAGTACCAAGGCTCCTGGATTCCTACTGATTGGAATATCGTAAACAGTGCAGTGATTAGTTCTGTTAACTCCTGTTACCGTGCCTTCTATCCTCGATATCCTCATGATCTCCGTAGACGTAAAATCCTCCCCCGATCTGTAACGAAGGATTCGACCATCCTGATTGCTGGTATAAATCTGCTCCTTAAAATCAAACTGTTCCTCCCCTGCCCACCACTGCACTTGCCAATGTGGAGAATAAGAAGGCGAGGTAATTCTCTGACTGCATCTCATGATGGATAACGCTTTGTTGCTTACGTCAATGACCATAATAATTCCATCGTAGAACCCAACTGCTAAAAAGTTTGGACGATCTTTGCTCCAGTCTAAAGCAGAGACGGGGCAGTTGAAGGTGTACGAACGATCGGGCTGACTGGGATTTTTTATACACCAGATCAGAACTACTCCGTTTTTCACTTCTGCTCCAGGGATTTCTCCATATCCAGCAGCAAGGAGGTTTTCATTAATATAACTCCATCGAAAACAAGAAACCGGACGGCCTTGAGAAGCTGCACATGAATGTGTCCAGAGGAGACGCAAGCTGTATGTAAATTCCAAATCCAAACTGCAGGGATCCTGCTTAATTAAACCCTTGAAACATTTTTGTGAATTAATGTAAAGGTTGCTGGCAATTATGCGCTCCACGACCCTGATGGCATCTTGGAATCTAATACTCTCATAGATCTGTGCAAGCTGATCTTCAGGATTAACAACTTCGCTAGTTCCTTCTATTTTTGGGAGTTTGAACCGATTTTCCTAGAAAAACAATGTTTTGCCACTATTTCCTGTTTTTAAGTATTCCGTGTTTTTTTATATATTGCCGTTTTTAAACATTCCTGTATTTAAGTATTCCGAGTTTCTAATGCATTATATTACTCTGGTAATGTAACCGAGAATCAGAGTATAATCAAGAATATAACCAATGATTAAACTCTTTGCGAATGAGAATTTAATTGTTTTAATAACATTCAAGTTTATTCCAATAACTTAAACGAATTAATGTTACTTCAAGGGTAGTGCTAGAGATTAATTTTCCCCTACACAGATTGTCATACGACCTGACTAGCCTACTGAAAACTCGCTGGAATATTTCTGAACCCTGATGTGACCAATGTGGGAAGAAATTATACCAATTAACAAACCTGATTCTGAGATTCTCTATAACCACCAGATGTAAATCCATCCGTTTCATTTGAATCATACATGACCCAAGCGTTCACAAACGTTCCCTGATTCTTACGTCTGGACCGACTTAAATAAGTGCTTCTTGTCTTGGTATGGACTATCTGAGTCTGTGTTTCAACCGTGGCTAATTTTCGGTTTGATCCTCCTCCAACAGTAATGTACTCATACCTCTCATTTTCTTCTTTAACTGCCTGGCCTTCTGGGGTATCGGCAATCTTAGTTAATTGCGGCATTTCAAAGATAAAGAATGTATCGGTCTCCATTAATGTTATTACCACCTTTTCTGGTTTAATGTAGGATATGCTCGAGTCATACCTATATTCCATAGAATACACATTACAGTATATGTAACTATACAGGTTGTTATATTTCAAACGTTTCATTATAATATCTTACAGAACAAGGATTTCATTGATCAAGCGTTGCTTACTGTAACATCACCATTGAAACTATTACATTTTCCTTCATATTTTTCTCATCTTTCCTCCCAAAATCACGCAATGTTCGTATGAAACACTGTTCAATTAACCTCTTGTTTCGTAAGATACTCAAAAGAATCATTTAATGTGGGCCGCACTGGACTTTACAATTTGAAATACCTAATAATTAAATTAACCGATAAGAGGATATAAGCAATTAATATTACCTACAAAGATAGAATTCGGAAGGAACGTCATCAATAGCTTGTACACTATCGATGCCTTGAGTCGACGCAAAACTCTCTATCGGAGTATCATCCGTAGGCAGTATCGAGGTATGTACCGAGGCTGATCTGAACAGTATCATCGAAGAACTCGCCTTTAAGCCCGAAGCACTAACTACGACTTGTGTATTACTTCCACCTTGACATAAACCAATAGCATCGAAAGCTGTCAACTGCCTTTCTTCGATGGAACCAAATACATTATGGACTAGAGTTTTCGGGGTAACGTCAACACCGTTGTCGAACACTCGTAAATGTTGTCGTTGCTGAACAATTGAGGTTACGTTCTTAGGTATTGCTCTCCGAACCTTCCCCGAAGCATTAAGTTTTATTCGCGATGAGCTTGTGCTCTGACCACGCGAGCCTAACTTTTGAGGCGAATCACTTCCGCTTGGTCTCATTTAATAATTTTATACTTTTCAGTTATAACTCAACGTACATAAAGTAAACAGAATTAAATGGTAAATGTCAACAATGCTTCCTGTCAGACAGCTGTCAAATAGCCGGAGATTTGAGAAATGTTTACGATGTGCAACATGTATGTTACATATGTTCGTTGCATATTAATGCTTGTTACTTCCACTAGGTGCAGCACCTTCTTTCGATAAAATGCGCGGGTTAATTAAAAACTTCAAACTGAATGACTCCATCATACTCTTAAATCCGGGATTTATCAGGTCTAGATCCAGTAAATCGCATTGACCACGTCTCCATCGCACTTCTAAATCCGGGATTTATCGGGTCTGGATCCAATAAATCGCATGTGTTTATCGTATTAAAAAATACGCAAATTCGATCCTAAGCGTCTCGATTGATACTTAAATTCGGATTTATCACGTCCAAACCCAGTAGATTCGAATTTAAGTGTCGATGGCAACACTTAGGATCGAATTTAAGTAAGTATTAATGCGATGAAGACATGCGATTTCTTGGATCCGGACCCGATAAATCCTGGATTTACGAAAGCGATGGAAACGTGGTCATTAAGAAAACCCAGTTCTACAGTTCGAGTTAAATGGAGTTTAACTAATTTAAGGAGGTTTAAACTAGTTAAAGTGTACTTAATTTTAATAGTTCTGCGAGAGGACAGCATACAATTCCGCGTGCGCAAATCGTGAGTAGTTATCCAACTCACGTATGTTATTATTTCTTGTTCATTTTGTTTTTTTTTCAGTAGCGGAGTTTGTAGTTCACGAAGTTTCTTGATGTTTACTTCCGTCAGTTTATGTGAGGCCGACGAAGTGTCAGGGGTATGAATAAAGCGAAACAAAGGAAATTAATTCTCAGATAGTGGATTAAAAGATCATAACATGGCTGATGAGGACGATAAAAAGGAGTACCGGTGGGAAACCGGCTACGAGAAAACATGGTATGAGTTTACATTACCTTTGAAAAATTTGATATAAGTATATAACATTTCTTTGCATTACATTTACTGTATAAATTTACCTGGAATCTGTATACAGTAGTGATGAATTTGTCGTTATGTGACTGTTAAAGTTATCGAAACTAATTATTGTTTAACCCTATAGGGAGGCGATCAAGGAAGACGACAACGGTTTCTTGAATGAATCGATAGAAGAGTACACTCGTACCATCAGGAAGAGGCTTCAGCTGGATAAGAATGTTGGAGCGAGATTGGGAATGATGAGACACTTATACGTCATTCTTGACTGCTCGGAATCAATGATGAACCAAGACTTGAAACCAACTCGGTTACTTTGTTCTCTAAAAGTATTATTTCCACGACTTATATTCCTTGAGATCTTAGTAATGCAATGTGATTTAATATTAGACTTGTTTACTATTTTTCATTCATTTATGTTCAGCTTCTGGAAAATTTTATTGAAGAATTCTTTTACCAAAATCCAATAAGCCAAATGGGAATAATTACAACGAGAAATAAGAGAGCGGAAAAACTTTCGGAGTTGTCAGGAAATCCTAAAAAGCACATTCAGGTATGTATGTGTAATTATATTAATCAGAAAGTAGTCCGTCACAAGTTACAAATCCGCAGAATAAAATTGAATGATATAGGGTAAAGCATCCATGTATCAGTGTTGTTAGATTGGGGATTTTATACTTCAATCTGAGTGGACTTAGTCGTAGTCTAATCTGGGGAATTAAATATCTGAGGATTAATTCTTGGCGGAATGAGAGAGAAGATTTTTCCGATGGAGCAGATAAATTTGGAGTGATTAGTGGGTGGATATGACAATTCTATTCAATCCCAACCACATATAATATTTAAAAACCTATTTATATTATGTAAAAAAAGAAAATGACACTTAGTATCACTTAACGTTAAGCTACACATAATATTTAAGAATTTATATTCATTACATAAAAAAGTGTAAAAAAAGTCTAGGTATTTTTTGCATATGGTTAGAAATAAAAATCAATTTAGGGGAAATTTATTTCATATGTCTGGTAATACTGTCATATGCTATAGTTTACTACAATTCTCTATTTTTATGTATTGCAGGAAATGAAAGCTCTGGATAAATTGTCACTAACGGGTGAGCCATCGTTGCAAAATTCTATAGAATTAGCTTTAAAATCATTAAAGTTATTGCCTCCTCATGCTAGCCGAGAAGTCCTGATAATAATGGGCTCTCTCACGACGTGCGACCCAGGAGACATTAACGCAACTATAGAGGTAATTTGTTAACAGTGAAGTTACTATGACCATAAATAATTGCTTATACTCTATAATGACCTTGAATTCATATACCCTTATATGGATATTTTTTAAATCTTATCTGATTTTTCTGGTAAAACTTAAAAGGGCTCTTACCTATTGACGGTAGTAAAATTACCCATTTTTCAAACAGGTACAGGAAAGAAATGAAACACATTTAAGTAGAGACATAGTATTCAAGAACTGTCCGTCTTTTCATTATTTTAAATGAAAAAGTAGATTGTAAAGGATTAAAATTAAACATTGATTTCAGAGTTTAAAGACTGAAAGTATAAGATGTAGCGTAATAGGACTAACAGCTGAATTGTATGTGTGCAAGCGCATGGCATCAATAACAGGTGGAGATTACAGTGTAGTTCTCGATGACAAACATTACAAAGATCAATTAAGTACCCACATCGATCCACCACCCGCAGCCACCAGATTAGATGCAGCCCTGATTAGAATGGGATTCCCACACCATGCTTTGCACTTATCCGCCACGGATTCCTCAATGAGTTTGTGCATGTGGTGAGTTTAATATCAAGATGTTCCAATAGTCACAAAATTCTATATGGCTGTCCTATAGCTGAAAAATTGAGAAGTTTCCGTAGACACCAAGAAGGGTACGGATGTTTCATACTCGATAAATAGTATGTTAGCCAACATATGATGGTGCTGTAATCATCTCTTCTTCTATCTTAATCTCATGGTAAAGCGAAACAATAAACCTCCACTTTAAGGTCAATTAAAAGTGCACTACAGATATTTATAACACTTTTCTTGGTATTTCCTACACGAATCTGTATTGTAAAATTTCTATAGTGTTCTAAATTGTTGCACATAAATCCTGAGAGTCTTCGTTCTCGACTCTAAGCTTTCAAAAGGTATAACATATAACAAGTATGTGTCCTTAATTCTAGTCTGGGATTAATAAACAAATTTTCTTGAGAAATTAAATTTTATGAGCGTTACGTTCTTCCTTAGGGCCTCTGCAATCATATGCTGCAATTTCAAATAATTCGGTGCATCCAGTTTGAAGAAACATTTTATAAATAGTTTGATGTTTATATGTATATATTATGTCACCTTAATGATGATATTAAGGATAATTGTAACGGATCTGATTTCAGTCATGCAGGCACCACGGAAATGTCGATGAAACTTATGTCGACTGGATACTTGTGTCCACAGTGCTTAAGTAAGCATTGCGAGTTACCGGTGGAATGCAGAGCCTGTGGACTTACTTTGGTGTCTGCTCCTCACTTAGCTCGATCATACCATTATTTATTTCCGATCGAACACTTCCAGAAAGTAGTAGACAGCGTACCACTGCATCGATGCTACGGCTGTCAAAAGCAATCGGAGCAACTCAACAAGAAGGTAACATCAATGTCTGACATTCCTGATTAAAAAAGGGTACAAAACATTCTCATGTACTTTTAGATGTATATCTGCAACAAATGCAAGCAAGTGTTCTGCATGGAGTGCGAGATCTTCATTCACGAGTCCCTGCACACGTGTCCAGGATGTGCAACGAACCCGGAGACATATCACAGATCTCAAGATTGTATACAATCCACCAATTAATTAGGACTAATTAGGAAAGTAAGCGTAATCCAATGTGAAATAAATATACGTTGTTAATTTTTCATTAAGGGATTATGTTACGATGGAAGTTTAAAAAAATTGTCTCCTTTTTTTTTTTATAAATTCAAGTGATAGTTTGTAGTTCTAAAAAGAATATCTATTGGTTTGAATAGAAAACCCTTATTGTTTAGCGAGTTTACACTAGAGATAAATTTAAATTATTCTTTTATTTATAAACCAAATCAAAAGGGAAACGTTTAAATACATTTCTCTCGAAATAACATTTTTAATGTCAGCAGCATTGATAGTTACTACAATTTTCATTCTGTTCATATCAAACTTTCACACAATCTTTTTACATCATGTATACTGATTTTGCAATGTATTTGCAACTGCGTTTGTTGTAGACATTTTTATACAAAATTTATTAGCAAAAATCGAAATTCTTTCTTTCGCCGTTTATTTTCCTGAAATAAAGTGCCAAAAATGAAACGTGATTGTGTAAGCAATCATTTATTAGCGGCAAATTACGAAACAGAAGACTGTGGACATTTTTATACTGCGAACACAAGACGATATGAAAACTATGACGTGTGGCCACGTTTCACATTTTCGTGACATTACACGTTCCGTTATGTTCGGCCATTGTTATGACATTTGCAGGTTCCCGATACATTGCACGATTTCATGACATTCAATTTTTCAATGTATACTTCGTACGTAGTGGCGAGAGAGGAGTTTGCATTTTTAAAAACTGCTCATTTCCGTGACATTTGATTCCTCAATGAGTATCCCCTACACAGCCGTAAGAAACATGACCCATGATTTACACTATTGCATAACATTCACACAGTTTCTTGACATTCAATTCCCTAATGCAGCCCCCATACTTACCTATAACCGACCGAAAAAGCCATGTCAACGTTAAAAATATATACACGGTTTTACGCTCATGCAATAAGGTCCCATTGTCCCCTGAAGGTGTAACACGCCGAAGTTTGATTTGAAAACCGCGCCGCGGTCTCAGTCCAGTAGTTGGCGCGGGGAGAGCCGATGAGTTCCGAAGATACCCGATCGGTGCGCGTCGCGGCCAATCAGCGCGAAGTAGCAAACAGCTGATGCACCGCGCATTTAACACAGTCACGGAAGTGTACGGAAATACACGAGTTAACGAGTGCGCCTATCCGAGTTGCCCGAAGTGGTCCGAAGTGCCGTTTGACATTTTTCAGAGATCGGAGAGGCCATCGGCGCGTTAGGACACGCAAGAGCTGCGACGCGCTCGCTTAAAAGTGCCAACAGGGAGCGGAATTCGAGGCGGCGCGAGTCCGGGAGTAGAAGACCCGCGGCCGAGTGTTGTGCATTGTTGTGCGCGTCCAAGAATGGATCGCAAGCTCGCGTTGGCGCCGTGGCTGGACCTCGGCAAGGCTCGCGCGTCCCGAGAGTAACACCATGTCGGATGCGAAAAAACGTGCCCTATCTCGCGGTAAGTTACAACCACAACGGTAAGATTGCCTTGCGAACTCCAAGCTGGACCTCTTAACCTCTAAACTGGTTACGTCTCCCGCACCTCACCTTGCCCTGTCTCGTGCCCCTGTCCCCTCCCCGTATTGATCTCTTTCTCTCTCTCCAGGTGACGCGTCTTGCGTTCGAGCTGCTGTTTGTAAACTTCTGCTGTCACCCATGGAGAGCTCTTGAGACTCCCTGACAAGGGAACATGGAGGTTGTGGGAGACTACGAGTACAACACGAAGGACCTCATTGGGCATGGGGCCTTTGCCGTCGTCTTTAAGGGCAGGCATCGGAAAGTGAGTTTCTATCGACGATAAGCCTTGCGATTCATCCTGTACCATTCTTTACGTTTTGTTGATGTTCCGCAGAAAGCAAACTTTGTCGTTGCCATTAAAAGCATCACCAAGAAGAGTCTGGCCAAGTCGCAGAACTTGCTCGGCAAGGAGATCAAGATCTTGAAGGTTAGCGACTTGACTTTGCCTAAGAGGAATTGCTGGGTATCGAGGAGGGAGCTGGAAATAGACCGGGTTAAATTCCTTGGGGAACAAAGAACAAAAGATATCGCATCTTCGGGCTCACTCCTCTTGTTTTTCTCATTGAACAAAGAGGCTTGGAATGGAATTGCATTGTTTCTCTTTGTTCTTGCCGGTGTTTGTAAAATAAATTACATTTGCAGGAGCTGACAGAGTTGCATCATGAGAATGTCGTTGCTCTTTTGGATTGTAAAGTAAGGAATCATTGATTATTACCATTTTCGTGAGTTAGGGGTAAATT
Organism: Orussus abietinus; assembly: GCF_000612105.2. Lineage (NCBI taxonomy): Eukaryota > Metazoa > Arthropoda > Insecta > Hymenoptera > Orussidae > Orussus > Orussus abietinus. The sequence goes on along the minus strand of NW_019394626.1, from coordinate 50,918 downwards.
TCATTGATTGCTTGACTTCTGTATTGCAGGAATCGAATCTTAATGTCTTCCTGGTTATGGAGTATTGCAACGGAGGGGATTTGGCTGATTACTTGGGTGGTATGTTCTTTTTAATTATTATTTTCCATTATCGAGGAAGCATCTAGTACTCGTTAACGTTAATTTATGATTTATTATGCAGCAAAAGGGACCTTGTCCGAAGATACGATCAGAGTATTTCTTAAGCAGTTGGCAGGTGCAATGAAAGCGCTGCATGCCAAGGGTGTCGTTCACAGAGACCTTAAGCCACAGAATATTTTATTAAGTCACACCTGTGGTAAAGCATGTCCGCAACCCCATCAGATTACTCTGAAAATAGGTAAGTAAAAGATCGGAGGTAGTTTGTATGTTTCAGTTACTCTGATTGATTACACCGAACATTTGTTACATTACAGCGGACTTTGGATTTGCCCGATTCCTGCAGGATGGCGTGATGGCGGCTACTATGTGTGGCTCCCCAATGTACATGGCCCCTGAAGTTATCATGTCATTGCAGTACGATGCAAAAGCCGATCTTTGGTCTTTGGGAACGATCGTGTTTCAATGTCTGACCGGCAAGGCTCCTTTCCAAGCTCACACCCCTCAGGCCCTCAAATTATTTTACGAAAAGAACGCTAATCTTGGTCCTAAGTAAGTACTCTTAACAAAAGACAAATCTTGACGTGTCATATATTTGCAATTAACATATTCAATGCCAAACCTATTTCAACAGACTTTTTGTTTATGCCATTTAGATTATTTTATGTTAAAGAGGATAACAATGCCAAATTAAATTATAATATTGAATTGCGAAAAGATATAACACATAACATATTTTTTCTGCATATCCTTCTCCATATCTTGCCCTACTAGGCAATTCCATATGTGAATTCTCTTTTGTCCTATTGGGAACTCCTATTGTTTGTCAAGTTTCAATAAGGTTTGTTGCAAAATGCCCTCTTAATTGTTTTTACAATTATAAATAAATGCGTTAATTGTGTTTACAATTATTATAAATAAATTCGTTAATGCCTCCATAGGAAGTAAAATTCCAAACGATTTGATCCACCTTGTTTGAAGAAAAGTTTCATAAACGAGATCTTGACGTATCAGATGCCACTTTCATATCACCTTAATGGTATATAAATAAAAGGCAATCTTGCATATGCAAGTAATTGCGCGTTACGCGTATTTAAAAATATCACGTCACTGGTGACCGATGTGATGTTGAATGCGTTAAATGTTATTTATTTGCTTGCAGAATTCCCCCGGGCACGTCTCCAGAATTATCGGACCTGCTGATGGGTCTCTTAAGGCGCAACGCAAGAGACAGGATGCCTTTCGACGAGTTCTTTGGACACGCTTTCCTTCAGGGACCCAAAGAGAATCCAAGCGCAGTGCCCACAGAGGTACCTGCTTCCCCCGGAGCTCTGGCAATACCCGAAGGAGCTGCAGGAGTTGCCAGGTCGGGCCACGAAATAAGCAGTCCCTGTTCGAGCCCCGAGGATGACTTTGTCCTCGTTCCCAGTGACCTGAGCAGTGATACGGATAACAATCCTAATGCGCAACAAGTGAAGTGAGTCGACGCAGACTAGTGGCCGTGCAAAACATGAAGTTACCGATAGTGATTTGAGGTGTCAAATATTTTATCGACTCGGGCTGCTTGAATTTGAAAACATCAACTCGAGTTTGGGCTGGAGTCGATTACTCGATTAACTCTTTGACTGCTAAGTTATTTGGACGTTTGGGCAAAATTGACACTCACGCACAGGCAATAGTGGATCTAATGTTGAAAGTATATATACGTCTTTTGTAGTCAAAGGGTTAACCCTTTCAATACTATGGGTGACTATGGTCTATGATGTCTCTTTGACGCCACTTTCAGATCACCTTAAGGTGATGTGAAAACAACATCCGAGGGGGCCAATCGTATATGAAACTTTTCTCCGAGCTGAGTGTATCGAATCGTTTGAAATTTCACCACATGGAAATGGAGGCCCTAAGGAAGGTCTTGGCAAACGTGGAATTCCGCTTTTATAAATATAAATTAAAAGTTATTTATGAAAAGAGATTAAGGGGGGAAGTTCCATGAGCACAAGGAACTTTCTTAGGGCTTCCTTATTCACGAGGGAGACTTTAAAACGGTTCGGTACACCCGGTTTGGAGAAAAGAAGCATAATCGAGATCTCTTTGAGGCCACTTTCGTATCGCCTTAATCTATTATATTACTCGACTCGTCACATCATTAGTTAGCAGTGATCAGGCGATGACCGTTTATACTTGACGCAGGTACAGCAAGCAGTATAGTCGCGAGGCTGCGAGTCCTCCGCGACCTTGTTTCTTGCCAATCTCGGAACCGATACCGGTGCCAACGCAGCGGAGCGTCGCTCAGCCTTCGTCCCCTTCGGCTAATGCAAAGTCGGGATGCAGCGACGTGCCGCGCTCTCAGCCCATCAGCATGAAGCGAAGCGTCGACTCTCACAGGAGCCATGCTCCCGACATCGGCTCCCTGAGTCCACCAAGTGTCCAGTTCGTTATAGGCACCCCACCTGGTAGGAGGTGAGCAAAGCAACCGATTAAGGTGAAGCGAATCAGTCTATCCGAATAAGATACTTTTTCTTTTTTAAGAGTATTGAACCGAACCGTCTAAAACTTCGACACATGACTCGTGATCATCTAGGAATTGTCCTGACACTTTCAAAATTTGGTTTTTAACCAAATGGCGTCGAGCTCTCATTTTCGATCGATATACAATTATTAAAGGCTCTAATATGAGAAACGAAAGTGTCAAGACAATTGTACGAGAATTTAGAACACTCTGGTAATCGATAAACTCGCATTTGAACGGGATAAAGGCAAGAAAAGTGTCTTATGAGCTGTTATGTTGAAACGATGGGAATATGAGGTCTCGGAGTGAAAATTTAGTTGACATGGAAATCACAGATGGAGACATGGGGACAATCGGGTGTACCGAATCGTTTCAAACTGTACAACGTAAATATGGAGGCTATAAGGAAGGTTCTGACACCTGTGCAATTTTATTTTATTTCTACAAAATTTAAGGAATACCTGTAAACAAATTTGAAAATAATTGAAATTTCATGGGTGTCAGGATTTTTTTTTAGAGCCCACATGTTCCCATTGTACATAGGAGAAAGGTTTTATAAATTAGATCTCTTTGACGTCACTTTCACGTCACCTTAAAGTGATGACGAATTGAACTTTATCGGCAGACATTTCATGTGCTTCGTTGTTCCAAAAGGTTAAGCGAGACACCTCCACCACCGAATACTTGGCAAGTAAGCCCCGTAGCAAGGCATTCTCACACCTCGAGTGGAACCTCACCATTAAGGCGATCCACCGGCACGACGAGTGCATCTTCGCCGTTGCTTACTGGTCCCCTGGCAGTTTTAGGATCGCCCACTACGAGGGCTCTGCAGGACAACAACAATACTTTGCGACACTCGCCGGTAATTCCTTTCGGCACTCGAGCGGTCACACTCCCGGAGATCTCAGGTAAACAAGATAGTAGGTAGTAGTAAGCATTAGAATATTTTAATAAGTGCTCAAAATCTGTTAAGAGGATATGAAAGAATCAGTCTATATACATCTGAGAAGTCAAATCGTTTGGGAAAGTATTACCCGAATTGAGGGTACTGATTAGTTTCAAATTCCACCACGGGAATGTGGTGGCCCTAATATAGGTCCTGAAACTCATGAAATTTTATTTTTCATAAAAAAAATTGATTAATCTAGCATAGTCAGTGCACGTTTTCGCTGTTTTACGCTTCTTGGAGGCTTAGAATTGAAAATGAAGACTTTCAGAACCTAGCTCGAACAATTTAGAATCCCGTAGAAATGGAATATTACAAAGTCAGATGGGAAAATGTGGCGAATACTTTCACCAAAGATTGCAAGAGAATGCTGGCTTGTCCTGCGAGTAACACATGTTCTTATGGCAAAAATTTAGTTGCAGCTAAACGTCACAGATGGCGACGTTGGTTCGTCAAAATATAAACGGTCATGAATTCATGGGATTTCGGCAGTTTTAGGTCGATCTTTTTATCATTACTTTATCGAAATGGCATATAGAACCCTTCAGTTTGTATAATTCTCAACGTAGACTGTAAAAGACTTCAGCATAAATATAAATGTCGGTAATGGGACGCGCCAGCTTATGTTACCACTTGAGCATTCAAAACGTCATTCCCACCGAAAAGGGTATAGATGAATTTTACTTTATCGATGTTGATTAAATTTCTTAGCGCCTTTCATATCCTCTTAAGGCTATATGAAAGTTGTATCCGAGGGGTCTCGGTTATGAAATATTTCTGCGAGGTGGGTGTATCGAATTGTTTGAAATCTTGCCACGTGAACACGGAGGCCCCAAGGAAGGCCCTGACGCTCGTGAATTTTTATTTTTAACGTAAAATTACGTCTTCGTTTTATTTATAGATGAGGATACCTACTCAACGTTCAAGTATGACAAACGTCGAATATGCGAGTACGCGAGCGGGTTGAAAACACGACGTAATTATAGCATTAGTGTACATAGGTACAATGTTATCGCTGCGGTTAAGGAGTTATATGCAATTGTCATAGGCAAAATTCAAGAAATCCTTTTTCATAACTAAAATGCATTTCTTAATCGAAAACAGACTGTGGAATTGTTGAATTTCGCCTATGACAACTGCCATAGGACCCCTTAAGTTGATTGACATCGTGGGGGAACTTTTCCAGAGGCGGGCAGCTTCCAGAGCCTCTTCCCGGAGGCGACCCTGGGGCTGACGGAGGATCGCCCGTGGACGTTCATCGCTCCCGAACTGCCCGAAGAGACGCTGCTCGAGCGGGAGCACAACGATATCCTGGCCAAGCTGAACTTCGTCGTGGCGCTTTGCGAGTGCGTCTGCGAAGTGGCCAGAAGTCGGGCCGGGCCTCTTAGTGCTCCTCTTGGAAGCATCGAACAGGCCAGCAACGCGGCGACGAGGAGAAGGGCCGAACAAGTCATTCTTCTTGTAAGGGCCTTGCAATGGCTCAGCTCGGGTTTGAGTCTGGCGACTCAGCAGTTAAAGGCTGGCAGACTACAGCCGACCACTAGCGTTAAAGATGGTGAGCCTCCTTTACCGCCGAGCTCTTATTATTTTCCCCATTATCGCGTCATAGAGATGAGGATCTGTCTTAATCCGTACATTTTATGAGTGAAACTTCTTATGTGGCGGTAAGGCGAGTTTCGTGTCGAGAAATCGGACCCTAACGATATGTAAAACACTCGTTGAAGACGGTTTACTTTAATTTTTATACCGCTAATTACTACTTCTAGTCATCTTCGGGCGTTAAGGTGACGTGAAAGCGGCATCCGAAAGCTCAATTGTTCATAAAACTTTTCTACAAACTGGGTGTCCCAAATCGTTTCATACCTTAAAACGTGAATGTGGAGACCCTAAGGTAGGACCTGAAACTCGCGAAATTTAATTTTTTCTAAACTATTTTTAAAATACCTATAAACAAATTTGAAAATAAATGAAAATTCATGAGTTTCAGGACCTATCTTATAGTCTTCCTATTCACGTTGTAAAGTTTCAAACTATTCGGTTAATCGAATTGAGAGAAAAGTTTTATAAATATTTTTACGTTTTATATACATAGAATGACCCCTTCATATCACCTTAATGACGTTTATTAACTCTCTTTAACTTAGAAGTTTCATTTGCAACGTGCGCGGCGACCACGCGCCGATTTCTGTTGGGATGGCAACTAAATTATTACGGATTTTGTCGATAGATGGCATTAAAAAATCCGCAATACTTAGTTGCCGACCCAATAGTACACTGGGAGACATCAATGCCCTCCCATCCTGCACAGGCGATGCCGTATCTGCAGGCAAAGAATTCAGAGGTCTCCATAGAAGCCCAGAAGGATACGGATGTTCGATGCTCGATAAATAGTACGTTAGCCAACGGATGGCGGCGCTGTAATCATCTCTCTATCTCTCTTAATCTTATGGCGATATATAGCGATTGCATTCTTTCTTTATCTTACACCCAATACTCGCCTTTCTACATGCGTCTCTCTTCCTCCCGTACGTGAGATATCGTTGGCTAATACGTGCAATCTCTTTTTTATCCCCACTTCTGGTTTGTTAGTCAAGTTTTAGAGCATCAAGCGCTAACATAGGATCTGGGCTTCTACGGGATTCTGAATTCTTTGCTGCAGGGCAGGCATTGATGTCCCCCATTGTATGTAGCTCGAAGAGGTCTAATCTCGTTAATCCTTTTTCCCAGTGGTCAGTACGATGAATGACAAATTCAGGTCGTGCCTCACGGAATGCAAGCAGCTCAACAGCGCCGGTCTTCTGAGACAGACCGGCTCGACGGCGGATAAGATCCTTTATAATCATGCTATACAAATGGTTAGCATTATCTCTCTTTCGTTCTACCTGGATTTTCCGGTAGAGTACTTCCTGATAATTCTTACTGTTTATTGTTTCTCATTGCAGTGTCAATCGGCAGCGCTTGACGAGCTCTTCGGCAATCCCGCGGAGTGTTTCCAGCGATATCGAACGGCGCAGATCCTCCTGCACTCGTTATCGCAACACGTTAATCACAGTCAGGACAGGGCGCTTCTGATCAAATGTAAATAATTAGTATTCGCCTACTCTTTTTTTTTTTTTTTGCGGAGAAATTGCGTCTTGGCATGCCTTGTTACGTCCCCGAAATACCGATATATCTGTATCTAGGGGATGTAAAAGTGGCATCCAAAGTGCGAATCGTTTATGAAACTTTTCTACGAACTTGGTGTATGTATAGATGATGTTCAGAATGTAAGACGTATACATAGATATTGTATAGAATCGTTTCACACTGTCCGACGTGTGAACATGGAGGCTATAACGATGGTACTGACACTCATGAATTCTCTCTTTTTTTTATATAAAAATTTTTTTAGGTATTTATAAACAATTTAAAACAAATTAAATTCGATTCGGTATCGCTATTTCCAAGAAAAGTTTTATAAACGAGGCCTCTTTGATGCCACTTTCGCATCACCTTAACACTAGAACCATTGGTGGATTTTTTTTTTTTTTAACTACGGTGGGCCATTTAAAACCAGTCATTTTTACTGGGCTTGGTAGTTCTAGGGTTAACTATGTAGCTGATACTCTACGAAATGACGTGACGATTTAAGGTGAAGTGAAAGTGGCCTCTGAAGTGTGAAAAAATATTTAACAAACCTTCTTCCGGAACGGGCACACCGAATCATTTGAAACATTAGCACGTGATGACGGAGGCCCCGAGGAGGAACGCGATGCTTGTGAAATTTGATTTTTTAAACAAAACATTTTCTATCTATCTGGAACCAAGGACACGTACTTATAGTTTACGCTTTTTGAAAGATTAGACTCGAAGACGAATACTCTCATGATCTAGGAGTAGCCAATTAGTACGCTATATTGTGATCGAACATTACAGATTAACGTGGGAAATATGAAAAAAAGTTTTATTGACGTTTTAATTTGATAATAATTATATAATTTCAATTTTGTATATTTATCTTACCGTTAATCTGCCATGCCAGCTTATTACATCGGACTGTCCGTTTCTGGTGTAGCATTTTTTTTAAAACTTTTTTTTCTTTTCATCTACATATTTTTAAATACAGCAGGCTAATCCCTTAAGGCGATATGAAAGAGAAATGCTTATGTTTCCACTTGAGTATTGAAAATGACGTTACCACCAAGGAGGGCACAGATGAATGTTAAGTTATCGACCTCGATGAAATTTCTCAGCGCCTTTCATATCATCTTAAGTCTATCTACTAATCTCCATTGTTTCGGGACGTCCACGTTGATGGTTGTATTTGAAGCTCTAACTTTGGTTCCCTCGATTTTTCAGATAAGGACGCAGTCGAGAAGCGTTTGTACGTTTTGCAACAACAAGGATATATTTACGCGACGGACCCCACGTAGCGTACATGCAATATAGATCCAGAATGCAGCCTCCTACTCGAATCCACGTTGCATTCGGTAATTTTATCTTATAGACATGTATAAGATATCAACAGAACGAGAAGGGTAAGACAGCGAGACGGCTAACGTTAACCTGTTCGGTTGTTTTGTCGATTTACTATGATTCCTGACCTTTGATTATAGGTATGTTGTAACGTAATCATGGTCGATTAACTAACTTTTATTTCGTATCGATTAAATAAACACGTGTATACTAACGGAATATCTTGCGCACATGTCGGTCAGTTTCCCTAAGGCCACTCGTTAGCACGGGTTGGAAATTTCGAAAGCTGGCGTCACTCCTTCGTACGGCGGCTAAGAACAGAGAAAAAACGTATTAAGGGGATGTGAAAGTGGCAACTGAGAGAGGTCGATCGTTCATAACGCTTTTCTCTTAACGCATTCGCGACCACTGACGTGAATTCACGTCTTTCCAAGTTCTATTCCTGGTTGCCGCTGACGTGAATTCACGTCTTTTCAAGTTCTATTCCTGGTTGCCGCTGACGTGAATTCACGTCTTTTCAACTTTCCTGGTTGCCGCTGACGTGAATTCACGTCATTTTTAATTCTATTCCTGATTGCCGCTGACGTTAATCACGTCCGTGACGATACACGATACAAGTTCGCGGCAAACAGTTTCAGAATTTCATTATTTCCCCCGGTATCTCAGTATTTGAAACGGAAAAAATTTGCCGCTCGCGAATGTGTTAAAATGATAAGCTAAATATAACTATCCGTGTGAGCGGTGTATGAGTGACAATATTCAGGCAGAAGCGGTTTTAAGTTTCACGTGGAAGAGGAGAATAGCAGATTCGAGATGTCGAGGGATGGACTCGCTGCGGAGTTACCTACGAGATAAACGTCGAGACGGTACCTGGTACTTTCCGAAGAGTGTTACCCTTTGATCCTTGGTCGCTTTTACGTAAGTACTTGGAGTCCTTGGAGGAGAGCTCACTCATTTTTCCCTTCGCTTTCCTTTGACTCCAACCGATTATCTCGATAGATAACGTAGTTCAAGGCCACGGCAAGCGTGTTCCATGCCAGGTACGGGATCATCAGGTAACCGGCGACGGAGTTAACTCTGTAGAACACTATTCCCAGAGCTGCGGTCGAGCCCCACAGGGCGAGGATCTCGTACAGGGCCTGCGAAGTAAGTACATACAATCAACGTTAAGGCGAAGTAATGTAAGATGTCTCGTTCATGAAACGAATGATGTGTCGTTTATGAAACTTTTCTCCGAACTGGGTGTACCGAATCGTTTCAAACAGTTCAATGTTAATATAGAGACTAGAGGAAAGGTCTTGACACCCATGAAATTTCGTTTTTTTTTTTTAATTCGTTTGTATGCATTTTCAAAATCTTGCCAGTCAGGACCTTCCATATAGCCTCCATATTCACGTTGTAACGTTTGAAACGATTCGGTCCACCCAGGTTGGGGAAAAGTTACATAAACGAGGACTCTTCGACGCCACTTTCACATCGCCTTAACGTATAACAATAGCCAGGGCATTCAGGTTTTAAATTTCATTCATTTTCATGAGATCTTGCCCACAGAGCGGTACCCATTTCACGTTGTGTGCCCCGAAGAAGAGCGGAGTCCATGCCCAGTTTAGCGCCACGTTAACTCCGTATACTGATAATGGCAATGCGGCCTCCTCGAGGCCTCCTGCGTCTCTCCACACTAAATAGGACGAATAACCCATGGTGCAGTAAAGGCCCGTCCACACCGGACCGAATGTCCAGTTGGGCGGCGTCCAGGAGGGCTTCTTCAGGCCCTGAAATCATAGTCCGGTAATCTCGAATCATGGGGATATGAAAGGCGCTCAGAAATTTAATCGACGTCGATTATGGCGATATTAACCATTTTAGTGCCGGGCGAAAAAGAGGTACTTATGCGAAGATAACCGGCTGAATTTTAGGATTTTACTGGGATTTGGAAGAAGGCTCATAAAAATCAAACGAAAAGCAATATTTACGTAGTTCAAAAAGCAGGGTACTAAGGACAAAATAGAGAATAAGAGACGTCGATAAAATAAAATTCATCTATACTCCCTATGGTAGGAACGCCATATTGAATACTCAAGTGGTAACGTAAGCTGGCGCGCCACGTTACCGACATTTATATTTATGCCGAAGTCCTTTACAGTCTAGGCTGAAAATTATACGAACTGAAGCGTTTTATATGACATTTCAACGAAGTAATGATGAAGAGATCGACGTAAAATCGTCGAAATCCCGAGATTTCATTATTCTAACGACTGTTTGGGACCGTCGCCATCTGTGACGTTTAGCTGCAACTAAATTTTTGCCCAAAAACCGCGTTAGACACTGGACAAGCCGGGATCTTGCGATCGTTGGAAGTATTTTCCATGTTTTCCCATCTGACTGTGTAAATATTCCATTTCTACGGTATTCTAAATTGTTCGAGCTAAGTCCTGAAACTCTTCATTTTCGATTTCAAGCCTCCAAGATGCGTAAAACAGCGAAAACGTGCATTGACTATGCTAGATTAATCAATTTTTGCCGTGTTGGTTATAGTCCATGCTAGATTAATACATTTTTTTTATGAAAAATGAAATTTCATGAGTTTCAGGACCTATATTAGGGCCTCCATATTCACGTGGTAAGATTTGAAACGAATCGGTTCACCCAATTCGGAGAATACATTCACCAACCAGGTCATACCATGCGAAAGAGACAATTCGTATACGAAAATAACATAAAACCATCGCTTTTTACGAAGGGGTTGAAGATCAATATAACCGTATAGGGAATGACAGGAGAAAAAATGAACCATTGCTAAAGCGACCATTTCATTGGTTCGGGCATTTCACAGCAAGAGGCGACGTTGCTTCGTAGTCACATACGATTACCTACGAGTAATTCCCACGAACTGAATTCGAAGAGTTCTCAATATCGCATATTCGTATGCGAAATTTTTCATGTGAATCTATTCGTATGCGACATTTTTCATGCGACATTTTTCATGTGAATCTACTCGTATGCGACATTTTTCATGCGAATTTATTCATATGCGACATTTTTCATGCGAATCTATTCGTATGCGACTATTTCATGCGAATCTATTCGTATGCGAAATTTTTCATGTGAATCTAATCGTATGCGACATTTTTCATGCGAAGTTTTTCATGTGAATCTACTTGTATGCGACATTTTTCATGTGAATTTATTCATATGCGAAATTTTTCATGCGAATTTATTCGTATGCGACTATTTCATGCGAATCTATTCGTATGCGACATTTTTCATGCGAAATTTTTCATGTGAATCTACTCGTACGCGAAATTTTTCATGCGAATCTATTCATATGCGAAATTTTTCATGCGAATCTATTCATATGCGACATTTTTCATGCGAATCTACTCGTACGCGAAATTTTTCATGCGAATCTACTCGTACGCGAAATTTTTCATGCGAATCTATTCATATGGGAAATTTTTCATGCGAATCTATTCGTGTGCGAGAAAATCCGTATGAACTCGATAATCGGGCCCCTGGTAGGCGCAGATAGGACGGGCTAGTATATGCTAGATGCAACGTTCGACCATCTTCAACGTCGAGGACTCCGCCCGATTACCTCACCTGGTACCAGGGGTTCAGGTTCTTCCTGGTGATGTAGGCACCCGCCCATCCGCCCAGGTTGGGAAATACCGTGGCCGCCGCCGCGGCCAACGGAAGTCTGTCCCCCATTTCCACCTTTTTGCCGACTATTCCTTCCGGTAAGACGTCTCTCTTTTTCCAACCGACTCCGCGTTATCGCTCGCGCTAAGCACTGACGTCGGAGCTCCGCCGTGACCTATGTACTCATGCACCGCGTGACTATAGATCCACGTGTAGATCCTGGAGGGGGAAGCCGGCCATCCGAGTGTTGGTGCAACCGCAGTTCACTGCCATTGCTGAAGGGACGCCTAGCAACGTCGCTGACCGAGCCAACAACGGAGAAGAGAGAGAAAGAGAGAGACAAGTTACGCTCCACACCTCGACGGTTGCCATGGGGCAGCGTTAACCCTTTAAGGTTAAGTGAAACACGTCGAGGAACTTTATCGACGTCGAAAAAGAAGGTTTTTCTAAATACCTACGTTGCCGACGTGCGTGTTTATATTGACAGCTGTGTCGAATTATATTGGGTATTGTACCAAATGGCATACTCCACCTGTCGTTTTCGTACAATAATTATAAAGAAATCGAAGTAAAACTCCAGAAATCCTCTGGATTCGTGCTTTCTGGGGCCCTAATTGGCTGCAGAGGGACACCTTGCGCCATCTGTGATTTCCAGGTCAATTAAATTGTCACTCCGAGACCTCGTATTTCCATCGTTTTCGTTTCTCATATCATAGTTAAAATGCACGTTAAAATGCAAGTTTATCGATTACCAGAGTGTTCTAAATTGTCGTAAAATTGTCCTGACCCTTTCGTTTCTCATATCAGAGTCTTCGATAATTGTATATTGATCGAAATATAAGAGCTCAGGGTATTGTATAGATTGTAATCTCGTTTATTTACACGGGCGTTTTAACAGATACACGTGAACCAAAGAGTCCGCACGTATGCGTATGGATGTCTATTTTGATGTGTAGAGCCGTGGGGTTTGTAGATAAGTAGAACGCCGATCGCCCTTCTTTTCCACCCCATGTTTCTTGTCAGTTTCCTCTTTTCCTCGCGGGGTTAAGGTGATGCGAAAGTGGCGTCAAAGAGGTCTCGTTTATGAAACTTTTCTGCAAATTGAGTGTACCGTATCGTTTCGAACTTGACAGTGTGCTATAAAGCTTCTGACACCCATAAAATTTCAATTTTTTAAAAATTTGTTTACAGATGTTTTCAGCATTTTTGGGAAGAGATGAAATTTCATAAGTTTCAGGTCCTGCATTAGGGCCTCCACATCCACGTTGTAAAGAATGAAACGATTCGGTACACCCAGTTCTTAGACAAGTTTCATGCGCAATTGACCTTCCGGATGTCACTTTCACATCCCCTTAACAAAACTTCAGAGAGTTCAGAGTTCACAGAGTGTACGATTCACCCCATATTACATACTCGTTTTTGAAATTGCAGTCGAAGCTCCATCGGTGAATAACAAAAATGTGCGTGCACGATGTAAGGTCGATTCAGTTGGGAGTATTTCTTCTACGTTCTTCCCCCTTAAGGTGAAGTGAAACTGGCACCAAAGAGGTCTCTTTTATGAAACTTTCTTCGGAACAAGGGATACCGAATCGAATATAATTTTTTTTTAATAGTTTATAGATACTTTTAAAATTTTTTATTAAAAAAATGAATTTTCTTGAGTCTCAGGACCTTCCATGTAGCCTCCACGTTCACGTCGGACAGTGTGAAACGATTCGGCACACCCAGTTTGCAGAAAAGTTCCATAAACTCTTTGACGCCACTTTCCTATCCCCTTAAAGTGATATGAAAGGGTCGCTCTATATGTCAAAACATTTAAATATTTATTAAACTTTTCTCAAAGCTGGACTCGCCAAATCATTTGAAACCCCGGCACACGATTAGTAAGGTCCTAGAAGAGAACGCTATGCTTGTGAAATTTCGTTTTTCAACAAAAATCTTCTCTATTTAGCCTAGACTAGAACCAAGATCACATTTTATCTTTTGTGAAAAATGAAATACCACGAGCATCGCGTTCTTCCTTAGGGCCTTCATGATCACGTGCTGAAGTTTGCCACCAGTTTGGAGAAAGGTTTTACAAACATTTTGACGTTTTATGTATATACAGAATGACTCTTTCGTGTCACCTCAACGCTTCCATTTAGACGGTCGAATGTCGGTAACTCTTCGAGCAGCTACACGGCGTCCCAACTCTCTTCTAACATAAGCCCAAGGAGCTTTTAAATAGTTCGTATTCCCGCACGAAGCCCAACACCTTGCCGATCGCCGTCTACAGGTGAAACTAAACCCTCAACTTCGTTTGTCGTACCCGAACTTAGAATTACGCGGTCGCTTGGCAAATATATTTTGGCTAAACGGGTTAAACGAAAGCTCGCCCAGCGAGTTTCGCTGTTTATTCGTTTTTAGCGGCGTCCTCCGTCTTGGGGAGCTCTTTCCGGCGATCCGACATGCATGAGAATACGCCAGGAAGGCGATCCCTGACCCTCTGCTGCAACTTCTGGGGGATGACCATGATGGTCGTCGTGATGTTCCCCAGGAAGAGGACGAAGAACATCGCGCTGAGGACTGGGACGTGCCACGTGGCCTCCGGATGGGCAGTCAATTGGTACAACTTGAAGGCGTTGTACAGCTGGAAGAAGTATCCCACGAAGAGGAACGGCAAGAGGAACGACAATCCGCGCCACATCCACGAGTGGAACCCTTCGATGGTGATGTCCATGTTGTGGCGCTCGCCCAACGCCTTCAGACGATACAACACGCCACGTTGATATCGGAATTGGAGATACTGGACGAAACCTGCGATCAAGAGTTTGCATAAAAATAGTGGCTTGAGGTTAAATGAAAGAGTCATACAATATTTATAAAAAAACGTGGAGATAATTAGAAAACTTTCCTCCACCTTGGACACAATGAAATTTCACGAGCACTAAGGAAGAATTCCTTAGGGCCTTCATAATTACGTAATGAAGTTTATAATAATTCGGTGCACCCAGTTTGGAGAAAAGTTTTATAAATATTTTTTTACGTTTTTTATATATATAGAATGACCCTTTCGTATCACCTTAAAGACTGCTGTTATCTTGTCTGCGTACTGAGGTTATGTTTAACCCTTGTGTCTATGCTTGTGGTTACTTTATGTGATGTATGACAGCCTTTATGGAGTACAAGACTTACTTATGTACACGTTGAACCACATGAACTGGCCTCGGAAGGCATACCAAGGACTTGTGTTTGGCCACACCAACAAGACTCCGGACACAACGGTTGACAGGAAATGGTGGAACCGCCACCAGCCTTTGATTTTCGAGCCATTCACTTTGAGTATGCTCTCCCTTATTGTCAAAGTGCAATAATACCACACCAGAAGGAACATGAAGCTCAGCTCGAGTGTCCTGCAATGTAATGAAATTATACATTACATGGGAAATAGTGATTAACTTTCCAAATATATGCTTCGAATATTCTTTCCTAACGCTAACTTAAATGTTTAATGTGTCCTTAATTCTGAAAGAGATCTAAGTCATTTTTTCTTTGTTAAAAAAGCAAGTTCACATTGTTATCATTTTAAATGTATGCAACGCAAAGTATGGGATCGTCATTTGTGTTCAGATTATTTACTTAGACCAGTTTTATAATTATGGACACGTAGGTCTTTAGTGCACTATTAAAGTTTATTCTCACCGTATATTCGTGAATAAATTCACCACGGACAGCACGAAACCAATTATGGACAGCACGAGTTTGAACTTCTCGTACTCATCCTTGTATTTAAACCTGGGAAAGGAATGTGTAGAATAATCTGCCAAGAAGTGGTTCCAAGTCCGTGGCTTAGGGACATTACCGGACTTACTTGTCATTCTTATTCAGTATCGAGACATTTACATTTCCTAGAATAATCTTCAGATATCTCCCGTTAGGCTTCGGTAGAGTCTGTTCGATCTCATGAAGTTGTTGCTCTCGTCGGGTCATCTCTTTATCCAACTTCTGCCTTGTTTCGCTCGCGTGCAGCCTTTATATAAGAAAGAGTTATTATCTGATATCTTATTGTAAGGAAGATATAGAAGTTTGAGCACTTACTGTTTCAAGGATTTGGATATCACACACATTCGATACTTTTGATGCGAGATACCATCTAGACATTTTGCCTGCAACTGTCCAACTTCTTCTAACTTTGCTATATATTCTCTATTCAATGCCTGTGGAAAATAACACCTTAAAGCTCTCGCAATTCTAGCATTAAAGAGATATAAAAGTGATGCCTTAGGGGTCTCGTTTATAAAACTTTTCACCTAATTAGGTATACCAAACCATTTGAAGTAAACATGTGAAGATCGAAACCCTAACAAAGGTCCTGACACCCATGAAATTTCAATTATTTTTCATTATATTTTACAAACGATTAAGAGAAAATATTGAATAAAAATGACGACAAAAATTGTACATTAGTAGCTTTACAACTATTGAACATTTCTGCATATATTTTAGTTCAATATATGACGCTTAAGTTAAAACAAAAACATTGAAAAATTAGAAAGATTATTTTCCTCTACGTACTTGTATAATGTGTCGCATTTACATTATTTTTGCACAATTAGCCACAAAGTACACATTTACCTGTTCTGTAAATCATAAAGAAAAACCCTCATACATGAAATATAAAACACTTTTACATTATGTTAAATATAACGCTTATTCACACATATTATGAATATGACTCTATATAGTACAACCAAAGAAGTTCAAAAGCAATTGAAGAAAAATAGGAAACGAAAGTAAAGTGCATCTTCTAATGCTCCCAATGTCAAAGCCAAGATCGAATCACTTCACGAGATCCACCGCTTCTCATATCTACAATATACATATCAGCGACTCTATGACTGTCAATTAATTTCCAATAGAAGGAACGGAACCATCAGATTAAAGCCACCGATATCTATGACTTCTACGAGTGTATGAGTAGCGTTAGATATCAACCAAGGAACAAGGTCCAAAGGAAAGTCAGCAGTCGAACTAAGGTTAGAACCCCTCGTTGGGAAAAATTCTTAAAACAATAGAGTCTTCGAGGGTTCGTAGAGTACCGAAGACGTGCTCCGTAGGTTCTTCGACACGCATAGAACTCCTGAAATATTCACCTCGAGCTCCTTGTACTCATTTGCTAGATCGTTCCAGTCTTTCAAGCAAGACTCCACATCGGTGTCCATGTTCCCAAGAAACCGTCGTCAATCGTCGACGTCTTCGTCGACGCCAGGGAAAAAGAAACTCGTAGGCCAGGTCCTGTCGTCCTGTCGAGTTAACCAGAGCAGAGAAATTAGAGTCAGAATTGTGTACGTGCGGCTCTCGAAGAAATTCGAATCCAACGAGGCCGAACTTTCGACCGCTTTACGCCGTATCGTGGAAAGTCTTTCGAAACGAATCGTCTCAGCCGTAATATCGTGATTTCAATCGCCGCCAGATAATATCGTACCCGGTACTTACTCGACACTGCACAAATCCCAATGAAATTGAGCGCTCTCCCTCTCTCTTCCCACTTGGGCACATATAACGACTCGCCGTTACATGTTACTTGAATGTAATGAATATTCAGAACGGCACCTTTGCTTGCCGCAGGGTCGGGGATCGAAGTATTACATTACGATCCTGAAATTATCGCGATAGCGCGATCACTGTTATACCGATAGAACGTGTCTTTCTATAGGCTTAGGCGGACTGTCGACAGATGACGCTGGCCGCCGTCATAAAGCGCGTCATATTTGAAATTGCTTGATTCCCTGTAGAAGAGCGTTCGCGGTTAAACTCGCTTTTCAATCCATATATTAAGTTGGGAATAAGTTCCTGCCGGTTTAATTACTTCACGTTACGTTACATACGGCGGGAACTTATCTTTTAACCTAATATTTCTGAAAACAGGAGTTTTAGTCACTTACACGAAGTTAAAATTATAAAATGAAAATCAAAAAGTAACTAATCTAATTGAACCTTATTAAGTTTTCTTACACATGCTACTTTATGTCGGTTATTTAACTACTTATGTTCTGCCGTATTAATTGGTTTATCGTTAGTTTTAAACCATATATAAACCAATGAAACTTCGGTTAACTCGAGTTATGGAACCGAGCTTTAACCGGATTTTAATTATGTAGACCAAGCTTAAATCGGGTGTAAACAAGTTAAACATCGATTAACAAGAGTCATGGAACCCAGTCTGACAGACTACGTCTCCATCGCACTCGAAATCGGGGATTTATCGGGTCTAAACCCAGTAAATCCGAATTTAAGGGTCGATCGAGACGTCGCTCGGGATCGAACTGCGTATTTATTAATACAATGTAGACGTGCAATTTACTCGATCCAGGTCCGATAAAATCCGGATTTGGGAATACGCTAGGACGTAATCATAGATATCGGCGTGTCATTCCGTTAGATCCGAAGCGGGCCAATCGGGGGGGTTCGGTCAAGATCCCGGCCTTCCCATTGGCCAGGCCGCGGACCAATGAGCGACGCGCATGGTTTTTCGACGCTGGCGGCGCGCCTGCGCGCTTTGGGCATAGTCTGGCGGAGCGCGCGGGTGTGAGTGCTCAAGAGCTCGGAGGAGTGGTGCACGTCGAGTCAATCGTTATCCCTCCTAACCTTTCCGCGCGCTCCCGCGAGGCTTGGCAGCGTAATCGGGCGATCGGTTGCGCGTTCTCGGGGCGGCCGGAGCGGAGGGAAAGATGTCGCGGGGAAGGTCCTTCTCGTAGCCGAGGACCCGCGGTAACGGGCGCCAAGGTGTCCCGCCCGATGGAGCTGTCCGCGCTCTCGTGACTCTCGGCGCTGCTCGGCGCTCTCCAGCGCTCTCGGACCGCGAGCCCCTTCACCCGTTTCTCCGGCTGTTTCCGCCCGTTTCCGCCTCTCTTCGGCTCTTTTCCTCCCGACTCGCCGCCGCTCGCCCCTCGGGACTCTCCCGGCGCCGCGCCGATCAGCTGTGCTCGTCCGTCGCCCGGGGTGTCCTCGCGGTATCATGGCCTCCTCCAACAGGGGCATCCAAATCGGCTCGGCCTGGTTCCAGAGGAAGATCAACCTGAGGCCTCAGCACCGCGGTGTTCACCTCGTCAGCGAGGAGATCCTCAGGCAGATCCCGGAGCTCTGCCAGTTCTCCGTCGGACTCTGCCACATACAGAGTGGGTAACCTCCGCTACTCCTAAGCTTTATTCCATGTCTACGGTCCTTTTTGCTCTTTGCGATCCTTCTAAGCCTGGCTTAACCTTAACCTAACCCTGACTTAATAGGGCGGTGGAAGGAACTCCCAGGCGGCGTTTATGCTTAACTTAACCCTAACCTTTAGCATGTGACCCATTATACGGTGCACTGTTGTGTTAGGGTTATGTTGGGCTTGGGTTTCCGGCCTAATCCTAACCTAACCCTGACTTAAATGTTGATCAGAAGGAATTCCTGGGGAGCGTTTATGCTTTTCTTAGGTTAATTCTAACCTTTGGTGCAAATGTTCCCTGTGAATTCTGCGGTGGGAATAATTTATGGAGGCTTTTAATTGTTCACGGTAAGGAATTCACAGGCTGCATTTATGCTTTCTTTAACCCTAACCTTTAGCATGTGACCCATTATACGGTGCGCTGTTGTGTTAGGGGTATATTGGGCTTCCAGTGTAATCCTAACCTAACCCTGACTTAAACGTTGATTAGAAAGAATTCGTAGGAAGCGTTTATGTATTTTTCGTTGAGAATAATGCATTTAGGCTGTTAATTGTTCACGGTAAAGAGTTTGCAGGCAGTGTTTATGCCTTCCTTAACATTAACCTTTAGCATGTGACTCATTATACGACGCACTGTTACGTCAGGGTTATGTTGGACTTGTACTTGCGGCTTAATCTTAACCTAACTCTGACTTAAATGTTGATTAGAAGGAATTAATGGGGAGTGTTTATGCTTTTCTTAGGTTAACTCTATAACCATTGGCGCAAATGGTAAATATGAATTCTTCGTGGAGAATAACTCATTTAGGCTTTTAATTGTTCATGGTAAGGTATTCATAGGGAGTGTTTGAATATCCTTATCCTATCGTTAATTGTATTCTTTAACATGCGATCTATTATACAGTGGACCGTTATGTTAGGGTTCGACTTGTGCTATCAGCTCGATTCTAACCTAACGATGACTTAAATGTTCGTCGTAAGGAACTTGTGGAGAATGTTTATGCTTTCTTAATCTTAACCTTAACGTTTGGTGCAAATCCTATCTATGATTTCTTCACCGTGAATAATTAATTTTGGGTTAAGTCGAGGTTAGGAGAGATATGCCAAAACCAGACAATGTTAATTTAAACCCGATTTATGCTTCTGTTTACACTCTAACGTAACTCCGACTTAATTGTTTATGGCAAGGAGATCATTGGGAGTGTTTAGTCCTTATATTAATCTCAGCCTTTAGTATGTAACCTATTATGCAGCAAACTATTAAGTTAGCATTAGATTTGGATTAGGATGGAATCATAAACCAGGCTTTACGTTTCTTTCTTCCTTGCTCCTTTCCGTGACTCGGGTAAACCACCTCAACCGGTTTTGAGGTCTCTTTAACTTGCATTTCTTAAGAGAAAAAGTTGCAGCAGGTCATTTTGTTATTTTGAGATCGTTTATGTGCAGTGTTTACTCTTTATCAGTTCATTGGGAATTAATGGGAATGTTTTGCGCAATTACTTGTCTCAGTTCTTCACACATCGGCCAGTCTGGCACTGAACGAGAGCTGGGATCCGGATGTCAGAGACGACATGGAAATGATGCTTAATAAAATAGTTCCTGAAGAGATGCCATACAGGCACAGTTGCGAAGGACCCGACGACATGGTGAGTCGATCGACTGTCTTCTTCTAGAGGTTCTGTAGAGGTTAATGAGAAATCGTAAGTTTTTTTACTGTAAGAGGGAAATATAATTGAGGTTAGAAGTTTAATTGAAGTTAAATTCTTTATGGAACTGCAGTAGGTGTAAGTTTAGATTACATTAGGGAACCAATTAGAAAAGTGAAACGCTTTCTTTGATTTCCTTTTCTTACGGTAAATTATTATTTACGTTCATCTTTGTGTGTTAGTATTGAGATGATTTGCTTATATTTTTATGTTAGCTCTATTTTCTCGGTTATTTATTGATATTTAAGGTAAACAATAGGATAACAGAGATAAGGAATAACACTAATCACGCCCAAAATGAGCAGTGCTAAACACGTCAAAGCATTTCGTGGAGGGACGATTAAGAATTATGAATAACATCCATAGATTTTCATTAATCTTGATGTCTTCCTTAATTTCACATCATTTGCCGTTATCTGGATCAAATAGACCCTTGGTAATATCACTCCTTAAGAGGATATGAAAGTCTCAGCATATATATATATCTGAGAAGTCAAATCGTTGGGAAAAGTGTTCTCCGAGTTGGGGCTTACCGATTCGTTTCAAATTTTACCACGTGAATATGCAGGCCCTAAAGTAGGTCCTGAAACTCATGAAATTTCATTTTTCATTCAAAATTTATTTACTTATCATGGGGACTAGAACCAACATGTCATGGTCTGTACACGTTTTTGATGTTTTACGCTTTTTGAAGGCTTAGAATCGCAAATGAAGAGTTTCAGAACCTAGCTCGAACAATTTAGAATATCATATAAATGGAATATAACATAGTCAGACGGGAAAATATGGAAAATATTTTCACCAACAATTGTAAGATAATGTTGGCTTGTCCCATGGCTAACACGTGTTTCTATAGCAAAAAATTAGTTACAGTTAAACGTCACAGATGGCGACGTTGGTCCGTTAGAATACAAACAGTCATGAATACATGGGATTTCGACAGTTTTGCATCGATCTTTTTATCATTACTTTACCGATGTGACATATAGAACCCTTCAGTTCGTATAATTCTCAACGTAGACTGTAAAAGACTTGAACATAGATATAAATGTCGGTAACGGGACAAGCCAATTTATGTTACCACTTGAGTATTCCCCCTAAAAAGAGTACAGATGAATTTGATTTCATCGACGTCGATTAAATTCCCCAGCGCCTTTCATATCATCGTAACTGTGTTGAAACGTCCTCTCTCGACTTGTTGCAGCCCGCGCACGTGAAGGCGTGTTTCCTGGGATCCTCGCTGAGCATCCCGATCACGGACGGGAAGTTGGCCCTGGGCACTTGGCAGGGTGTCTGGCTGTGCGAGCACCGCGACCACGCCGGCAGTCGCAAGCTGGTCATCACGTTGACAGGGTGCTTGAGGGACTCGGCACGGAGCCCCTTAAGCCCCGTCAGTCCAATAGCCTCGACAAGCAGCTAGGACCACTCTCACCCCCGTCGGCGCGGCAAACGTCAGCTGCGCATATCCACGTCGAGCGACTCGAGCTAGCAGTCGCCTGACTTTAGCCGAACGCCGAGAGTACGGTCCAAGGAAGAGTGACGGTATAACCTCGAGGACGTGGAGAGGCGCAGCTAGACGACGACCGGTCGGGGGAACACCTTTAAACGGAGTGCCATTTGTTTACACGCTCTCGAACGAGACGCTTTAACGGTTAGGGAAATCGGATAAACTGTCCCGCGGGGAGAGTGAGACTCTCGCTCTCACTCTCTCTCTCTTTCTCTCTCTCTCTCTCCCTCTCGCAATGTGAGGCATTTATTTTTCCTTACTTTACGTGCGTCAACGTGGCGCTTCCAGCTGGGCTTCACTTTTTCTACACCGGTGGCGCATCTGGGCGGTGCGCGTGCGCAGTAATCGCGGTTTCGGCTGTGGTGAGCCGATCCGCTCTCTTTGTGGGTCTTGATACTCCCTGTCGGTGCCCCGTGGTGGAGGATGAACTTTCGAGGGTTAGGCTTGCTTGGTTTTTCGAGGACGCCGCCATCTTGCATTTTTATCACCCTTGCTTGCTTCAATGGTGGTAAAAGTGTAACGAATCGAGTGCAGAATAAGGGTACTAGTAGTCCGACATACGTTGATCGTTTTAATTGATTATCGCAAGCATTTCCAATTCATCTTCATTTAAAGAACTGAACAAATTCAAGAGTGTTTCGAAATATTTGCGTTGGTTTTTCGAGGACGCCACCATCTTGCATTTTTATCATCCTTGTTTGCTTCATGGTGGTAAAAGTGTAACGAATCGAGTGCAGAATAAGTGTACTAGTAATCCGACATACGTTGATCGTTTTCATTGATTATCGCAAGCATTTCTAATTCATCATTTAAAGAACTGAAGAAAATCCAAGAGCGTTTGGAAATATATCTGTTGGTTGTCCAAGGGCGCCGCCATCTTGCATTTTCATCACCCTTGCTTGCTTCAATGGTGGTAAAAGTGTAACGAATCGAGTGCAGAATAAGTGTACTAGTAATCCGACATACGTTGATCGTTTTAATTGATTATCGCAACCATTTCTAATTCATCATTTAAAGAACTGAACAAATTCAAGAGCGTTTGGAAATATTTCCGTTGGTTCTTCGAGGACGCCGCCATCTTGCACTTTTTTCACCCTTGTTCGCTTCAATGGCGATAAAAATGTAACGAATAGAGTGCAGAACAAGTGCAACAATGTCGAGTAGACAATGTACACCGGCAGAATAGACACAACACTGACCAGTCGAACACGTTTAGTGTTAATACTCTACATTAGTGGTGCTCGGTGTAACCAGGTGGAAACGCCATTACTGATCTTGCACTGCGATGCATCGATAGGTTATGTTTCGTATGTCTGATAAGGAGTGGGCTTGACTCAGGGTTTGGAAGCAATTTCTCGCGCATTCGTCTTATACTTTTTATTCTAAGGATTTGCAAAAGGGAGTTTGCAACGTGGAATATTGTACGCATGGGTTCTTTACGGACCGAGGTAAACGTTGAATGGCGAAAAAGCGCCATAGCGACGTATAGGGAAACGGATTTGTTTGGAACGATCGTGCTAACGCTGAGAATTGGTTCTCCAAACCCCGGTTAAAGAATTCAGGGGTTCCATCGAAGCCTAGATCTTGTATTAGCGCTTGGTGCTCTGAAATAGAAGAGAGATGGCACGTGTTTCCCATCGGCGTAAAGGAACTTGGTAGAGTTTCGAGCCAAATACATTTTTGAGAGACTCTTAGCGTTGAGTGATGCGAGAAACGCGTTCGTCTCATATATCAGAGGAAGAGAGACGCGCGTAGAAAACTGTTTCTGCGAATAATACAAAGAACGCATGTAATCCGCTATTTATTGCCGTAAGATTAGGAGAGACGGAGAGACGATCACAGCGCCGCCATCCGTTGGCTAACTACTAGCCAATGAATCTAAGATAAATTATAGCAACCGCGAAAGAATTGTTATTTACACATCTCAACCGTGGAAACCACCGAGATGTGAATTTCGATGAATCGAGAAACAAAAATTACAGCAACTGCGCAAAGCATTTGTTATTTACGTATCTCGGTCGTGAATCACTGATATGTGAATTTCAATGAGTAGAAAAAATTACAGCAACTGCGAATGGTATTTGTTATTTACGCATCTCAGTCGTTAACCACCGAGATGTGAATTGCGAAGACTTAGAGATACGGAGATATTAATTCTCACAAATGTTCCATGCCCAAACTTAGCGTTAAGGACTTGGTGGCGTGCGCGTATATATACGTATGGTAGAATGTGTGTGTGCGTGTGTGTATTTGGCGCGAAACTCTACCGAGTTTCCGGATTCATCGAGCTCTAAACGCTCATGTTATTCTGGGCTTCTTTGGAGGCTTTTAGAATTCTTCGCCCTGGTGGATGTGTGAAGTGTGACGATTAATAATTGATAATCGAAGCATAAAATTATAACGATCGTGCGAGAAAGTAAAAGCTCTCGAGCTCTTAGGTCTGAGGTCCTTCGCACACGAAAAAGAAAAAGAAAAAAAAAAGTAAGAAAGAAAAGAAAAAGGGAGAAAACCTCCGAGTTTTCAACGCGGGTATCCAGTATACTCCTTCCGCGTGCTCTTAGCCGAATTTAATCCACTGCGTTCCGGTGCGATGCGTCCGAATACTCCGAATTTAATTGAATAGCTTTATTTGACTCGATCGAACCGTTTGTAAGAGCGATGCATCGAATGGGAGGGGAGTCATCGAGGCGGAAGCTTGGCTAAATCCTAGTTTTCTATGTTAAATGCGAAGCAAGTTCGGCTTGGGTACTATGCTCGGTCACGGCACAAGGTCCTTTACACGGCTTGTCGTAGGCTAGGTCTTTTTAATGACGTTTCCATTGCATTGGAAGTGTACGTGTATAGGGAAATTATTGTCAAATCTCGAGGCTCTCCTTGCTGTGCTAAAGTCATGCCTCGCGTACCTCGGAGAGTTCTGCCTCTTGTGGAGAATAAGGTGTTATTAATAATTATCTAATTGGATTGTAAAGGTTCGAAGCACAATGTAGCGTAAAGAGCTCTTATTTTCTTGTAACAGTAATCCTGTGTTGCAATGCCAAGTTAGCCGGTAGTGATACTAGCGACTCTTGTGGGAAAATTCGATACTAAAAGGTTCACTAATACCTGGTATAATGTATAAGAAGTACGTGTATGATGATCGTGGATGTGATGTTTATTAACCACGTATGATCTTTGCACTAATTGCGTGAAATATGAGAGGCTTAATAGATTCTGACGATTCCTACAGATGGCGATACTAATGATGTTCTTTTTCTTTTTTTTTCCATTTTGCCAACGTGCGGGTTACCGATTCTTACCGTGCAATGGGTGCGTGATTTAAACATATTTGGTATGTGTTCGTGCTCGATGTGTGGTCAGATATTTAATAAAAGTAGAGGCGAGATTTCAAGTCTGGATGGAATACAATTTTATGAAGTTGCAGGTTATACGAGCCGGCTGTGTTTACATATGTACCACACGTAGTATCATATTTGATTCATACTTTAAGCGTCGCCACGTGGCATAATTAAGTTACATTTTTCCCCGCAGGGATCGCTCATGTTACTGTCGGCTAACTTGGCAAGAAATTGTGGTCTCAGAATTTTCTGAAAAGATCCATAGAGTGGGAGCTTCTTGTGCTACTTCATGGTCTGAAATAGTATTTCTTTTGCCATAGTAACTAAGTTTCGTGAATGGTTATGCACGACAATCTATTTATGGTTAACCCTCTATAACGCCATGTAATTGTGAAGACGCATACCCATGTATCTATATTTTTTAAGTCTCATTTCGCTTACGCAGTACCTTGTTATCGTACCTCCCCTTCGCAACCAAGAATTTAGTTTATAAATTGTAAGTTTATCAATTTTAAATTTGTAAAGTAGTTAATGACAGAAGGGTACCGTTTCCATGTTTTACGGCATATTGGTTATTTCTTGGCTTGAAAAAAAAAAGAACAATTGGGTTACGGAGGGTTAGTCGATGGATTGGAATGTTGTCGAACTGTTGAAAGGGTGGTGATTTTGTGCAATATTCATCCAGCGATGCTCTCTTTACTGAGCTTACTCAACAAGTGATCGTCGCGATGAATTTAGCATAGCAAGAAGAAGTGAAATCAATGAGAAATAAGTAACGCGTCGACAAGCGGTGTTACAAATGATTACTATAGGCCCGTCACATGACTTCTCAAAACTGCATTTAACGCGTACCGTTAAGCCAGTCGATGTTAGCCATTTATCCTCCTCGTATAATAGCATAAATGGTCGTCCACTACAATTACTCGAAATGCTTCGACATACATTAAATATTTACGAATACAGCTCCTCCGAGGGAATGATTTCGGAGCTAGGCGTCTTGTAACTGTGAAGCCACTGTTAAACTAGACGCATAGTCGTACATCTTACGATTTATAGCCAGTCTTCGGTGAAGACATTAGCCCTCCGGTCTGTCGGAGACTCTGCGTAGTATACACTTGACATTGAACTTTCATTACTCCTCGGTCAATTTAGCATTTTACTATTTGATACCGTTCGTCTAATTGTACGGAGGAGGTTTGCACACGACATGCTAAACTAACTCGCTAGGGAAAATTTTTACCTTCTATCGGAATCTGTATAACCCTCTATAACGTCATGTGATATTGGAGTCACATAACCTAAGTCTATCGATATTTTTTAAGTTCCATTTGAGTTTTCCAGCAAAACTTAACGTATCGCCTCATCATTGTAACACTCCTTTGTAACCTAGGACATTTGTTCATAAATTGTAAATTCATTAACGTTTTAATTTATAGCGATTTATATCAATTGTAGATTCTTAAAGTAGTTAATTAATGTCGGAAGGTTGACATTTGGAAATTTCATGTAATAGTGGTTATTTCTCTTTTAACTGGCTTGAATATGGAAAACTGGGTTACAGAGGAATGTCTTGCGTAACCTGCTGCTTCGATACCGTTTCGTTTAGTCGACTAGGCGATTTAGTCGAGCACTTGTAAATTTAGCCTCCTAGGGATAGCTCTCTTTTTCTTCTTTGAGCTTGTGCATTGGCATGACCCGAGGTCATTCGGAGAGGAATCATTAGGATAGGGGGTGAGAAAATGTGTAAATCGTCCTTCGTTCCCACCGATAGCTAACTAGAGTCTAACCTAACAAGTTCTGTCCTGCGTTGTCGCTAGTGTTATTAGTTCTGCGCCTATGCATCTAATGTAATAGAGGCTTATGGAGCTCAAAGTACGATAAGGGTTGCGAAACCCAAGGGAGCAGCCACTGCGATGTGTCCACAGCGGAGCCACTGCACTTCGGTGCACTTCTTCGCTACGCAATCTTGGATGCCCTTCGGAGGGAGTCTTCGAAGGGTGTCGTGCACAAAGGCAATCTCGTTAATTGTAACATGCCGGATAGGTTCTCTAGTTAAGTATAAAGTCTATATTAAGTGCTGCCGGTTGAACGGGCACCACGAGTATTGTAATATTCATATCCGGTGGACAATTGAAAACTTCATTTTGGGGCGCGTCACATTCTGTAAATAATAGCTAATTGCGAGCGCCGCCGAATTTTCATTCCTCGAGCTTGATTCGGCTGGCGAATGTTTGCTCACGGTCGGATGTATAGTATTTATTAACTGATCTGTATACTGACTGAACAGCTAATAACCTACAAAATTGCGGGACGTTTTGAAGCAACCA
This sequence comes from Orussus abietinus, assembly GCF_000612105.2. Taxonomy (NCBI): domain Eukaryota; kingdom Metazoa; phylum Arthropoda; class Insecta; order Hymenoptera; family Orussidae; genus Orussus; species Orussus abietinus. The sequence goes on along the minus strand of NW_019394626.1, from coordinate 23,191 downwards.
GAGCGCCTCTAGCCATGGACGCATAAACTAACACCATAGTATTTGCGCATGCGTCGAAACAATGCATCTTCAATCGTAGATCCATATAAGAGGGGTCAGATTAATTCCCTGGAAGATAATAATTGTCCTTTTTGTTCAAATACTTAACGAGAGGAAAGGTAACCGTTTTGTTTTAGTCGATGCTTTCTTACGACATACCCTGCGCGCCATTTTACACGTAAATTATGATATTATTAAATTATGTCTCTTCGGTCCTTTGTACATTAAACGTTTACCTTCGCAAATTGATGATTTAAAACTTTTGCGCATGCGCGGGAGTCACTCATTTAGTACCGCTGTCCATGTGTAGGGGCGCTGGGGTGCCTTGTATTCGTCGAAGTCCTCTTCGCATGGAACAAATAGGTATTAACTATCCAATTAGTATATAGATCAGGGTATTTATTCGAAGGGTGACTGGTGTTGCCTCCGAAGGAGTTTCGATGGGTCCTGTCGGAGGGTGTACATGCAGGAAAGAAATTCGGTTCGTCTAGTGTAACCGTTAGAGCTACTGTATTCGATTAATTTGAAATAATGTTTCGACTGCGAATCGAATTTCATCTCGAACTCGTTTGCTTCGATCGACTGTGGGGTGCTTCGGTTACACCGTTTTCTTACTTTTAGACGGTATCTTTGTCTACGAAGCGAAAGTTCTCGTTAAGATGTACCGAATTACTTTAAGTACTTGGCGCGAGTTTTTATGTGATCAACCAAAAGTTAACCAAAGAGTCTTGTCAACCGTGTATTTGGTTGGCGGTGTAATAACCGTATTCCATGGGTGGACTAAGAAAACATTTATTTACTCAACCGATTGTTTCTCTGCGTGGTGTATCGTCGTTGATGCATCGTTAAGGTGAAGTGAAACCCCCCCTTAAACCGCTCGATATGAATATGACACTTTTTTATCGAGGGTATTCCACAGAATTGGTTGAAACTTCGGCACGTGACTTGTGAGCACATAAGGGACGTTCCGATACTTTCGAGATGTCGATTTTCTAATAAAATGTTTTTCACTTAACCTGGACCAGAATCGATATGGCGTTGGACTCTTGTGTTTCGGAATGATCAGGAAATTCGGAAGAGTTTCGCGCCAAATATACACACTTGCATACGTGGGTGTATATACTAATTACTTAATTTTTTGCGAGCAATCACATCGCGTAAGTGGAACTTAAGTAGGAGTGCTTGTTTAATGGATATTACATAAAAATGTCACCCGAAGGGTAGTTCACCCCCTTGAGGGGGTGCAACATTGCTGAACAATATTGTGTTGTCACCGTCCTTATACAGAATACGTTTATACAAAGTTTCGTCGAAATCCCTCCACTGCTCCTACGAAGAATATTTAAAAAACCGATTTTTCGCTAAACTTTGGGGGGTTGTTTCACCCCTTAAATGTGGACCATTGCAGATATAAAAAAACACGTGTCTCTTAGATTTTTGTGTTCTTCAACATATATGAAACTCAATATGATCGGAGGCGGACACTTGGGAATGTTTCCTTGTTAGCCGACCGAATGGGGAGATCTTTCTCTCGACGGCTCTCGGAGCTGACAATTATCCGTTTGCATCGAACTTGGAGCAATACACTGTAGCGAAAGGGATTCGCTTAATTTCCCGTCATCATATGCCCTTAAACTTGGCCCGAAAATAGACCGACGAGCTTGGAAGCCGCTTGAATTTGACGCTTTGCGCAGAGAAAAGGACACAGCAGCAGAATTATAAAAACAAATTAAAAAAAAAGTATTTCGCGTTAAGACCAATCTTATTCCAACCGTAGTTTGCCAACTTCGATTTGATATCCATGTATTTTGGAAAAGGTATACAATGTAATCGTAAAGCAAACTGCAGTTAGCGCCAGAGTAACCGTAGAGATGATTTGAAGCATCCTTTGATTTTTCATATCGATTGGAAAAGATCATCGATCCTTCGATGACTTCTTCGATACACCAAATTATTGGGTATCGAATGAAAAAAAAAAATATATATATCGATGGGTGTCTAAAACCTTATCAGTGTGTCCTTATGCTCAGCTCCACCAACCTCGGTCAAAAAGTTAATCCTGGGTTACGAGTTAGTTCCCATTAACCGCCGGTTAGATTAACCAAATTCGATCGTTTAGCGACAGTTAATCGAACTTAAACCTAAAAACTGCATAAATGTGAGGAAAACGTGGGTTAGATTGAACGTGTATTAACATCTTACGACGAAACGGATGAAGACGTTTTTGATTTTATTTATAATGATCGAAGTACGCTTGAAAATATTTTATATTCATTTTTAATCGAAGAAGTTTACTTCTTGAGGCTATTATCTGTCTAATAAGTTTTTGCATGAAGCTAGGGGACTTTGTCTTCCGATAAGGGCGCATCTAAATTGCTTTCTAATCAATCAGAGTATCAGCTAATCACGTGAATGCACTCATTGACAATTAAACTTACTTCAAATGGTGTATATGATTAGTTAATCACGCTCTAAATGAATATGGGGGAATATTTATGTTTTTAACCCATGATTTTATTTTTACACTTTTTGACGTTTAGGTATATATATATGTTACAGTGAAACACCGAAATCTGGAGAATGTCGACTTTCACCGATGAATGTTAACATTCACATAGTCGCTTAGTGTATGTCCGAAATATTTGCTAAATACCCTTATTTCTGACTTACACCGGTAAATGTTGACGTTCACCATGCACTAATATCTGTGATTGTCGACACACTCTGGAGAGGGTCCGAATGTACAACAATGTAATGAAATATTCTATCTTTCACCGACGTATTTGGTATCTGTTGACATTCACCGGTGAAAGTCGACATTCTCCAATTTCGGTCATTCACGGTAACATATATATCACTTTCATATCACCTTAAGGCTTGGGCCAGGAAATTTCTAGAATTGCTGTTTGTCTTTGACTCTGAGTTAAAAATCACTCTTCGATAAACATTTCGTCGTCTCGGTGCATTTCTTGTCGAGTCTTATCACATGCACGAGGGCGAAGTACCTTTGCAGAGACATTGCCGCATCAGCTGACTCGAACGAAACCGACACTATTGTACCATTGATTAGATATAGGCGAGCACAAATTTGTCGTAAGCTATTATATAGTTTAAAGGGTAAGGCGCGAAAAAGGCTTTAGTAATGTTAAATCGTGTCGGGGGGAAAGAGGACGCGAAATCACGCTTTGTCCGCTTAGTTCGCGAGGGAACAGGGAAACTCGTAGGCCTTTACTCATATCTTACTCTTATGGCCATTTTTAAGGGGATGTGAAAGTGGCGTCTGAAGTCAATCGTTAATGAAACTTTTCTCCGAACTGTATGTGCGGAACTTTATCGACGTCGATTCATTTTGTACTATTTTACTTTATCGACGTCGATTAAATTTATACTATTTTACTTTATCGACGTCGATTAAATTTATACTATTTTACTTTGTCGACGTCGATTTAATTTATACTATTTTATTTTATCGACGGCGATTAAATTTATATTATTTTACTTTGTCGACGTCGATTAAATTTATACTATTTTACTTTATCGACGTCGATTTAATTTCTTTGGTGAAAGTGACGTCAGAGAGGTCTCATTTATGAAACCTCCGAACTGGGTTTACCGAATCGTTTAAGACTTTTTAACATGAATCTGGAGGTTACAAGGAAGGTCCTGACACTAATGAAATTTCAATTTTTATAACAAATTTATGAAATATCTATGAAGAAATTTAAGAAGAATTGAAATTTCCGGAGTTTCAGGACCTTCCTTAGACCCTTCATATTTACATTGTAAATTGTGAGTCGATTCGGTATACCCAGTTTGGAGAAAAGTTGCAGGAATGACTCTTTGACGCCACTTTTGCATCACCTTAATGGTATTATATGAAATTGGTTTCTGAGGCGTCGATTACATTATATACATATTTAATGGCCCTTTCGTAACACCTCAAAATATGTATAGCGGATCGCAAAGTGTTAACCCTTTGAGCGCTGTCGACGCATATGTGCGTCCGACGTTTGGTCGAATATCGCTAGCACGCCCTGACGAAATTCGCCCATACGCCGAAAGTACTTAGCACCCAAAGTGTTAAAAGAAAGTATGACTAGGCATCGCTGCCGCAGTCTGTCATTTATAGCATCTTTTAAGGATGTTTTTATAAAAGTGGGATATGAGCAAAGGCCTTAAGGTGATATGAAAGTGTGATATATAAATACCAAAAAATGAAAATATTTGTAAAAATATTCTTCAAACTGGATGCATCGACGAATAATTTGAAACTTCATCACGAGATTATGGAGGCCTTAAGGAAAAACGCGATGCTCGTGAAATTTCATCTTTCGGAAAGAAATGTTTACTTATCTCGGAGAAGAGCCGAAAAAAGACATTTATTTTTGGAAAACGAAATCTCATGAGCATCGCGTTCTTTCTTAGGGCTCCCTTAATCACGTGGTAGTTTAAGATAATTTGGCGCACCTAGTTTGAAGGAAAAGTTTTATAAATATTTTCACGTTTTGATATATATGGAATTACTCTTTCATACCACCTTAATACAGGGGAGACAAAGACACATTTTTCTTTCGGGGAAAAAATAAACGAGGTGACGTGTACTCCCTAAGCCATGAGCATAAGTCAGACGAAAATAGCACACTTTCTGCGCGAGCCATGACTCTGTGATACTTGGAATTTGGCGAATTTATCGTTCAGTGTTCAGGAGGCTTATTTTTTTGCACGGGTCACCGGTAAATAAGGATGCTTATTTGTGTACTTGGCGCGAAACTCTACCGGGTTTCCTGATTGTCTCGATTTTTGAAACGCTCGACCGCGTCTCCGTTGGAAAGATGGACGAGATTCTTCGGGAAAACGACTCGACAATGAGTTTTATTGGATTGTTCCTTAATTCATGGACAAATCTTGTTTTTTTATCAAGGGACACTTCTTATGGGTCATTATTCTCTTTTTCTTCGTGGCAATTGTAATCACTTGTGTCTATGAGCAAGTGAAACTTGCGAGAGCTGCTATTATAGAGTTCTCGTTATATATATTATATATGCCCATGCAAATGATTTGTCGATTCGCGGCTCGTACGCATCTTTATGAATTCACCCAATCACGTCTTTTACCAATTTATTCATGAATTTATGAAACAAATTAATAAAAAATAACATTTAGAGACGTCTTTCTTTTTGCAAATGATTCGTCGATTCTTTGTTCGTACGCATTTTTATTTCATCCAATCACGTCTTTTACCAATTTATACCTGAATTTATGAAACAAATGAATAAAAAATAACATTTAGAGACGTCTTTCCTTTTGCAAATGATTTGTCGATTCTCTGCTTGTACGCATTTTTATTTCACCCAATCACGTCTTTTACCAATTTGTCCATGAACTTTTGAAACAACTCAATAAAAAATAATACTTAGAGAGGTTTTTCCTTTTTCAAATGATTTGTCAATTTTTTGTTCGAACGCATCTTTATGAATTCACCCAATCACGTCCTTTCTATACGTCGGAGAGAACAGATCTACCTTTTATACACATTGTGCAAAGTCTAACGATAGCTGGATATAGCGGACCCGCAAAAACTCTTAACATTACACTTGGGAATCTACCGTCGTAACGAGGTGTACTTGCGCGTTAATATAAGAGAAGCTGTACATATTAATTTAGGCGAGTGCGAGAGTCGAGAGCTTGAGCGAATGATGTCGAAGAGAAGTTTAGGAGGACTCGGGGAGAAGATTCTACATGGGACACGGTGGCGTAATTCGTTAACAATTGTTGCAGGGTGACAATATTGCGAGAGGTTTAATAGGCGATTACGAGATTTTTCGGCAGAGTGGAAGAGGGTAAGGGACGCCTGCCCCGAAGGCGCCATTCTTCTCGCTTTCTTCCTCTTCTTGTTCTCCTCCTCCTCTGTAAGACACGCAGGGAACAAATTTGGTTAATTAACATAATAATTCAATTGACTATATACATTTCGTTCATTTAAGAAAATGTTTTGGATTAGGTAATCGAATTTTAGGTCGATTGACTAAACCAGCTTGCTTCGATTAACTGACTTTAACTTTGGAAAATTGTTCAGCCAATAACATAAATATTTAACCCTTTGGCTACTAAAGGCGCTTTAAGGTGATATGAAAATGTGATGTATACATAAGAAAAAGTGAAAATATTTATATAACTTTTCCCCAAACAGGGTGCACTAATTATCTGAAACTTTAACACCTGATTATGAAAGCCCGAAGGAATATTGGCGCTGCTCATGAAATTTCTTTTTTCGACATAAATATTGTACTTATCCCGGACAAGAATCAAAAAGGATATTTTTTTTTCGAAAAATGAAATTTCACGGGCATCTCGTTCTTCCTTAGAGCCTCCATAATCACGTATTAAACTTGTAGACATTCGGTGCACCCAGTTTGGAGAAAAGTTTCATAAATATTTTCACTTTTTAGTACATGCGTCACACTTTCATATCACCTTAAGGCGTCCGACGTTTGGTCCAATTTTGCCGGCACGCCTTGATGAATTTCGCCCATATGTCGTGAGAGTTCCGTATAAAAATGTCCGAGGGTTGTATAATAACCATATTTTATGGTTAAACCGACAAATCGTATTCAACCAAATATTTTTCTGCGTGGATTATACTGGAAATGGTAGATTTCACATTTGTCATAATTAGCCATAAGTGATTAATCAAAGCGCTTTGTCCAGTTGACTGAATATTTGGCTGTCGGTATAATAACCATATTTTATGGGTAATCCAACTAAACGTATCGATTGAATGGAATATATTTCTGCGTGGAGGAAATGGTAGATTTAATTGAATTTATGGTATTTTTGGGGCAGGGCTCCAGGACCCTCGAGAGACCGTATAAATAAGCACAGGGGGCGAGGCGCGTTGTTATTTAATTAATAATATTAATTTATAATTACTATAATGAGATACAAACGGTAAGGGAATTATACAAGTACCGTGGAGGAGTGGGGATAATTATTGTAAAGTGACTAACGTTTAATTCGGGGTTATCTCACTAGCCGGGAGATACACACATTCTCACCAGCGCGCATAAGACGAGCGATAATAATGTAATGAACTATCGAATTAGATTACCAGAATGTTCTGTATATTACGGCAAGTGCGTATATATATANTATAATATATAAGTGTCATGTATATATTATATATAGTAGCATGTGATAACACTTAGCCTCGGGTCGGGGCGTGCTAGATTCAGGGATAACGATTAAACGTCTTTTGCCTATTTGTTTATTCATTTTCGGAGCACTGTACATATATCCTTCTTGTCGCTTCCCCGTGTATATGCCCTTTTCTTGGGTTCTTGTTTTTCCTCTCCCTTTTAACGAGTTTATTTATTGCGTGTCTTCTTTTTGCAAAATTGACGATGAAACTTGGACCGGGAATTTTGTTACGTTTTTGTCGATTTTGCAAAATTGTTTAACGACGAAACAAGGCTCGCGAGTTTCCTACGAATTCTGTTCCGTTTTTGTCGATTTTTCAAAACTGTTTAACGATGAAACAGGGGTCGTGAATTTCCTACACATTTTGTCCGGTTTTTGTCGATTTTGCAAAATTGTTTAACGATGAAACAGGGATCGCGAATTTCCTACGAATTCTGTTCAGTTTTTGTCAATTTTGCAAAATTGTTTGACGATAGAATTTCGGCCAAATACTTTTTGTAAATTCTAGTACGTCGTTTCCGGTCGGGATGTTGATTTTGTAAAATTGTTTAATGACAGAAATTCGGCCGCAAATTTTCCATGAATTCTATTTCATCGTTCCCGATTTGGATGTTGATTTTGCAAAATCGTTTGACGGTGAAACTTGAACGGCGAATTTCCTACAAATTCTGTTCCGTCTTTGTCGATTTTGCAAAATTGTTTATCGATAAAATTTGGGCCGCAAATTTTTTACGCAATTCCGTTCCATCGTTTTCTACTTGGATGTCGATTTATGGAAAATTGTTTAACGACGCGAAATGGACCGCGAATTTCCCACAAATTCCCGTTCCCCCTTTCTCGCATCCTCCGTGCAACCTTTTGTCCGGGTAATTATATAATTATCGCCTTATTATATTATCTAATTATCATTCCTGCGAAAACGTAAACTCGTGTTCGTTCTCGCTGTTTACTCGATTGTCTGAATCTGGCACACTTTTCCGGCCGAGTTGCGGGGGCAAGGATAATGTAACAAACATTGCTGATAACGAGTAATAAGATTTTTTCAAGTTTTCATCGAGCATTTTGCCAAAAAGGAAGGGACACGACAGACGTCAAAGTGCTTCTAATAACGCTCGGGTAACATAATCATTAAAAATTATCGTGTATTATTACTTGTATGATACTATTATTATCATAATTGTATTATTATAATACTAGGGGGGACTTATTAAACGAAGTTGACTCTGTTTTATGCTTCAGCGTTGTCTGGCTCTCAGCTCTACATGGCGGTTAAAAAAGAAAAGAAAAGAAAAAGGAAAGATCCCGTAGAAAAATGGCGGATGTTCTCGAAGGGGCTTAAATGTATCTCTACAAATCCTTTCCACACATTTCCTTTGACTTTCATCGATACTTTTCTTTTTTTTTCTTCCTCTTCTTCGAGCCGCAAATCCTCGACACGTTAACATGTTATTATCTTGGCGTGATTCCGATTGCCCTCGATAAGAATTAATTGTTAAGGTGATACGAAAGGGTCGTCCTATAGATATATAACAAAATGTGAAGAGATTTATGAATAACTCCTCAGAGGCTATTTTCATATCGCCTTAAAGTGTGTGAGAGGTTTCGTTCGTAAAACTTTTCTCCAAACTTGGTGCACTAAATAATTTGAAGCCTTAATATATGATTATGGAGGTCCTAATGAAGGTCTTGAAACGCGGGAAATTTCAATTTTCGAAAGATATTTTGAATTTATCCCGAACAAGAAACAGAAAAAAAAATGTTGTTTTCCGAGAAACTAAATTTGGAGACTTTCAAGACTTTTAGGACTTTTATTAGGACCTCCATAATCACGGGTTAAAGTTTCAAATTATTCCATGCGTCCGGTTTGGATAATAGTTTTACGAATGAAACCTCTTAGACAACACTTTCATATCGCCTTAAGGGGATATTAGGACCTCCATAATCACGTGTTACAGTTTCACATTATTCCATGCGTCCGGTTTGGATAAAAGTTTTACAAATGATACCTCAGACACCTTTCATATCACTTTAAGGGGATATTAGGACCTCCATAATCACGTGTTACAGTTTCAACTTTTTCGGGGTGCCCAGTTTGGATAAAAGTTTTATGAACGAAACCTCAGACACCTTTCATATCGCCTTAAGGGGATGCGAAAGTGTCGTCTGAGGGGACAATCATTCGTAAATATTTTCACGTCTTGATATATATAGAATCACCCTTTCATATCACCTTAACAATTAAACCCTGACGAGAACGATCGGAATCACGCCGAGGAAAAAAAATTAAATTTCTATCCGATAGTTGCATTACATATTATGCAATCCCACCGGACGTTTGCATTGACACGGAAGAAGGCATTGACATATTTACAAAATTCTTATCGCCTCCTCGTGGTCGGGAGACGAGAGTGTTCCTTGGATGCGTTTCTCGGTGTCCTGTATGTTTCTTTATTATTTCATTTCCACGTTAAGGTGATGTGAAAGCGGCGTTAAAGAAGTCTCCTTTATAAAACTTTTCTCCGAACTGGGTGTACCGAATCGTCTCAAACTGTGCAATGTTAATATGAAGGGAATAAGTACCCTAAGGTAGGTCCTTAAACTCGCGAAATTTCATTTTCTATAAACTATTTTTAAAATACCTATAAACAAATTTGAAAAGAATTGAAATTTCATGAGTTTTAGGATCTTCCTTACAGTCTTCCTATTCACGTTGTAAAGTTTAAAACTATTCGGTAAACCAAGTTAGGAGAAAAGTTTTATAAACAAAACCTTTTCGACGCCACTTTCGCATCACCTTAAGGGGATGTGAAAGTGGTATCCGAAAGCTCAATCGTTCATAAAATTTTTCTACGAAGTGAGTGTCTCAAATCGTTTCATACTTTAAAACGTGGATATGGAGACCCTAAGGTAGGTCCTTAAACTCGCGAAATTTCATTTTTTATAAACTATTTTTAAAATACGTATAAACAAATTTGAAAAGAATTGAAATTTCATGAGTTTTAGGATCTTCCTTACAGTCTTCCTATTCACGTTGTATAGTTTCAAATTATTCGGTAAACCGAATTGGAAGAAAAGCTTTATAAACGAAGCTTCTTCGACGCCATTTTCACATCACCTTAATATCGTCCCACTATTCTCGCCGTCAGATTCGTCCTGGGACCTTAAGTGGTCCGAGGATCGAAAACGCGATCGATACCCTCCGATATCGGCATATCGGCCGAACTTTGGCATAAACTTCAAGTTTCTGGCGGTCCTCAGATTAAGTTGGCCTTCTCGCCCAAGGTAAGTTCCTTGAAGGATGCTTTGATGTTGTCCAAAGCTGCGCCTAATCCCGTCTTTATCTGGTTGAACTCCTGCGTCACCAAAGACAGCCTGCCCAGAAGGTAGTTGAGATTCTCGTCGACCTCGGACATCCTCTTTGTGATCTCTCCCACCTGTAAATCGAGGCATTTAAGGTGAAGTGAAACTCCCTTCAAATCAGTCAATTCGAATACAACACTTTTCGTTAAGGGTGTTGGACCAAACTATTCGAAACTTTGACACATCACTCCTGATCATCTAAGAATTGTCCTGACACATTGAAAATTTGGATTTTTCAAAAAAAAACTTTCCAACTCGGAGAATACTTTCTCCAACGATTTGACCTCTCAGATATATGTAGGCTGACTCTTTCATATCACCTTAACCCTCTATGGGCCGAATTTTTGTTTTCAATAAAAAAAAATTAGGGAAACGAAAAATCAGCAATTAGAAACCTATATATGCAAATGAAAAAAAATGTTTCATTTAAAATGTGACCTGAAAGTTACACGGGCCCATAGAGGGTTAATGACAATGAAGTTATTCAATTTTTGTAATGATAAAGTGACGTATGGGGTACCCTGCATTTTCAGCGCACTCTGGAAAAAACTCCATTTTGTAAATAGAATGGTGATCAGATATTAGGAGTGTACCTTGTTCTCCATGCCGTCCATCGTAGTGGTGGTTCCGTTCACGAAGTCTTCGTTCTGTTTGTGGAGCTTATCCAACGTCTTGGCACTTTCCACCATTTGTTGGTACATGACATTTATCTGCCGCCAGACCTTAACAAGACATACGATTACTCTAAAGTCGGGAAAAAGTTTCTGGGCAAGCCTTTAAGATGATATGAAAGGCGCTGAGAAGTTTAAGAGGTCGATAAATTAAAATTCATTTATACCCTTTATGGTGGGAACGCCGTTCTAAATACTCAGCTGATAACATAAGCTGGCGCGTCCCGTTACCGACTTTTATATTTATGTTGAAGTATTTTACAGTCTACGTTGAGAATTATACGAACTGAAGCGTTTCATATGTCTTTTCGGTAAAGTATTGATGAAGAGATCGACGTAAAACTGCCGAAATCCGGGGAATTCATTATTCCAACGACTGTTTAGGACAAACGTCGCCATCTGTGACGTTTAGCTGCAACTAAATTTTTTCACTCGAAAGAAGTGTTATCCCCGAGACAAGGCAGCATTCTCTTGCAACCGTTGGTGACAATATTTTCCATATTTTCCCATCTGACTCCGTAATAATCCATTTCTACGGTACTCTAAATTGTTCGATCTAGGTTCTAAGACTCCTCATTTTTTATTCCAACCCTTCAAAAAGCGTAAAACATCGAAAACGTGACCGGACCACGCCATGTTGGTTCTAGTCCATAAGTTAATCAATTTTTGATGAGAAATTAAATTTCATGAGTTTCAGCACCTACTTTAGGGCTTCCATATTCCCGTGGTGAGATTTGAAACTTATCGGTACACCCAATTCGGAGAATACTTTCCTCAACGATTTGATTTCTCAGATATATATCAGAGGAAAGAGTTAGCCTATATATATACATATATAGGCCAACTCTTTCATATCACCTTTAAGGCTTATACAGAAACTCTTTTTCCCCAAATTGTCCTCGGTTCTTTTCCATAGCATTTTTGTATACCATATTTCTATTTCTATAGCATGTCATAACTTTCTTCTTAAACATAGCTGACGATAATTACTTGATTCATCTCCTGCTCCATTTTGGTCGTCAGATTCGCGACCGCTCCGTTCTGGTTATCAATGATGTCTTCCGACATGCCGTTGATCTTGGAATGCAAGGTGTTATTAATATTAACACCTTGTCCCTTAACGAGGTCCCCGACTTCCAGAAGTATCTGGTGGACCCCGTATTCGACTCTTTTCTTCGTGTCCAGGACATGGTCCGCCATGGACACCATAACCGATTGGCCTTTTTCCAGATCGTGGAGTTCCTGATTAACGCGTTCCGCGTTGTTCGCCAAGTCGAGTCTGGGGAAGAATAAAAGATATGAGATGCAGGACTAAAACATACCACGCAACCTGTGCACTGTTATAACCTCCAAAGTCTGCGTTGCACGAAAAAATGTTATATACAAAAGTTACATGGTTTAAAAGGGTGCACTGCGCTGTGCATCCATTTTTTTTATTGGTCGAGGCGTTTCAAAGATTTAACGCGTTCCGCGTTGTTCGCCAAGTCGAGTCCGAGGAAGAAGAAAACATATGAGATGCAGGACTAAGCCATACCACGCAACCTGTGCACCGTTATAACTTCCAAAGTATGCGTTGCACGAAAAAATGTTATATACAAAAGTTACATGGTTTAAAAGGGTGCACTGCGCTGTGCATCAATTTTTTTTATTGGTCGAGGCGTTTCAAAGATTTAACGCGTTCCGCGTTATTCACCAAGTCCAGTCTGGGGAAGAATAAAAGATATGAGATGCAGGACTAAAACATACCACGCAACCTGTGCACCGTCATAACCTCCAAAGTATGCGTTGCACGAAAAAATGTTATATACAAAAGTTACATGGTTTAAAAGGGTGCACTACGCTGTGCATCAATTTTTTTTATAGGTCGAGGCGTTTCAAAGATTTGAAAGGCAACTTTGTTTTCTTAAACGGAACACTATATTTTTTATAGCAAAATATGGTATAGTATCGAATTCTGAGTAAAAAAGTATTGACCTTTATTAGCCCTAAGCCTAATAGCTAACGAGTAATTACACTTTATTACTTAAAAATTTTCTTCACATAATATCAAATTGGAGATTCAACCTTATCTCACAGATTTCCGCAGGACATCGCTGTCCTGCGGAACCTGGAGGGAAAAGGGCTAAATGAAAAAGATGCCTGGTCTGGGCTAAATGAAAAAGATTACAATAAAAAATGAAATTTCACGAGCACCACGTTCTTACTTAGGGTTTCTATAATCACGCGGTGAGGTTTACATCGATTCAGTGCATCCAGTTTGTAGAAAAGTTGTATTAGTAGTAAATGTTTTATATATTTTTATATATAGAATGACCCTTTCATATCACCTTAACGCTTCGATGTTGTCCTTCGCCTCTTCCTTATTTTCTGCGACTTTGCTCTCGATGCCGTTCACTCCTCTCGTCACGATATCCTCCAGAGCATGCTTAGCCTCCTGCAGAGTCATCTGTGTCTCGTTGTGGAACAATTGGACCTCTGCAATCCTGTTTTAAATCAGGATCCTTTAAATAGCGAACCAACTCCGGCATTTTTATGAAGGTCTTGTAAGTAGAAATTAATGAAATTCCACCTCGGCAAGTCTCTGATGCGATCCGACGTGTCCTCCAGCAGCTCCTTGATCCTGGTGAGCGTCCTGCTCTGTTCTTCGACCACCGGGTCCGGCAATTGGTCCTGGGGTACGTCCACCCTGGGGAACTGGTCCCTCACCCTCTGCAGGGTCGCTTCCATGTCCACTACTTTTGTTCCGATCTGCCTCACCTGGAAGAAAAAGGCTTTTAAGATGAAGTGAAACCCCTTCAAATCATTGTCACCGTCCTTATACAAAATACGTTTATGCAAAGTTTCGTCGAAATCCCTCCACTGCCCCTACGAAAAATATTTAAAAAACCGATTTTTCGCTAAACTTTGGGGGGTTGTTTCACCCCTTAAATATGGACCATTGCAAATATAAAAAAACACGTGTCTCTTAGATTTTTGTGTTCTTCAACATATATGAAACTCAATAAGATCGGAGGCGGATGATAGATGAATTTTAATTTATCGACGTCGATGAAATTTCTCAGCGCCTTTCACATCACCTTAAGGGGATGACAAAATGAAATCTCATGGGTGTCGGGACCTTCCTTAGGGTCGCCATGTTCTTGTGGGAAAATGTCAAACTATTCGGTCCTCCCGGTGGGAAAAAAATGCGAGCAAAGCTTACGTCGGCGGCGACGTCTGCGAATTTGGAGTCCTGCACGTCGGCGGCGTCCTTAAGCCTGTCGGAAACCACGTGAAGGCCCGACTCCAGGCGCGCGATGTGCTCGCCGATCCTCGCCTCGGTGTCGTTCAGCTTGGCCACCAGGTCGGGGGGACTCTCCGAGGTCGGCTCCGGCGAGGGCGTCGTCGGGGACCGAGTGTTCACCTCCGAGACCTTGTTCTCGATGTCGGTGAACCAGCCCTCGAGGCGGCCCTCCAGGTCCTCCAACGCGTCCGCCGTCTTCTGCATCTGTATTCGCTCCCGCTCGTCCCTCTGAACACCAGGCGACACGTTTACAATTATGAAATTATGAGGGGTTCTCCAAGGGAGACTCTTAACCTTAAGGGGATGTGAGAGAGGCATCCGAAAGCTCAATCGTTCATAAAACTTTTCTACGACCTGGGTGTCTCAAATAGTTTCATACTTTAACACGTGAATATGGAGACCCTAAGGTAGGTCCTGAAACTCGCGATATTTCATTTTCTATAAACTATTTTTAAAATACCTATAAACAAATTCGAAAAGAATTATAATTTCATGAATTTCAGGACCTTCCTTGTAGTCTCCCTATTCACGTTGTAATGTTTCAAATTATTCGGTAAATCGAGTTGGGGGAAAAGTTTTATAAACAAAACCTTTTCGACGCCACTTTGACATCACCTTAAAGCACATCATCTCAGTGAATCGCCCTCACTGGAAAAGAAACCTCAGCGAAAATACTGAACGGTAGGGATACTGAACCGACTCCGGAGAAAAGTTTCATAAATGAGACCTCTTCGACGCCACATTCATATCGCCTTAAAGCACATCATCTCAGTGAAAAGCCCTCACTGGAAAAGAAACCTCAGCGAAAATACTGAACGGTAGGGATGCTGAACCGACTCCGGAGAAAAGTTTCATAAACGAGACCTCTTTGACGCCACATTCATATCGCCTTAAAACACATAATCTCAGTGAACAGCTCTCAGTGAAGAACAAATCTCAGCGAAAGTGCTGAACGGTACGGATGCTGAACCGACTCCGGAGAAAAGTTTCATAAATGAGACCTCTTTGACGCCACATTCATATCGCCTTAAAACACATAATCTCAGTGAACAGCTCTCAGAGAAGAACAAATCTCAGCGAAAGTGCTAAACGGTACGGATGCTGAACCGACTCCGGAGAAAAGTTTCATAAATGAGACCTCTTCGACGCCACATTCACATCGCCTTAAAACACATCATCTCAGTGAAAAACCCTCACTGAAGAAGAAACCTCAGCAAAAATACTGAACGGTACGGATACTGAACCGACTCCGGAGAAAAGTTTCATAAATGAGACCTCTTCGACGCCACTTTTACATCACCTTAAAACACATGATCTCAGTGAACAGCTCTCAGTGAAGCAGAAACCTTAGCAAAAATACTGAACGACATGGATACTGAACAGACTTACTTAAGGTGATCTTTAAAAAGCTACCTGGGAGATGAGCTGTTCGATCCCCGTGATCCTCTCGTCCAACTTGACCAGGTGCGTCTTCAGCCCGTCGACGGTGGCCACCTTCTTCGTCAGCAGGGCGATGGCCTTCCTCATCTGTTCCCCTAGCTGGCGTTCCCTGGCCTCGTGCCTTTCCAGCTTCTCCGTGTTCTCGCGCATCATGTGCACCAAGCTCAGCATAGCGTCCTTAATGTCCTCGTGCCTGCACTCGGAGAAAAGGATAATTCCCCTCTTAGCAAAAGACGACATTGCGGATTTTCCTCTTACTTCCTACTTACGTTATCTCTCTGGAGTCACCAGGTCCTGTGCAGAGGCCCAGGAGGAGCAACGCGACCGCCGACGACCACATCCTGAGGAACCCTGGGGTGTCGTTTATCTGAAAGCAAAGAGACCCAAGATAAGTCTCAAGAGAAAATCGGGGAAAGTCGAGCGAGGAAGAAAGGTGAAGCATTTCCCTCTAGACGTTATCTAAGCGTCAACTGAGCGTCATTCCTCGCTTATCAGTCGTCACCTTTGCCTCAAGAGCCCAACTTGTCGCGTGTCCCTCCGATCCCCTCGATATCAAAGATAATGCTTTTTAAGGTGACATGAAAGTGTGATATGTACATACCAAAAAGTTAAAATATTTATAAAACCTTTCTCTAAACTGGGTGCAACAAATTATCTAAATCTTTAACACGTGATTATGGGGACTCTAAGGAAGAACACGCTGCCCGTGAAATTTCATTTTTCGAAAATAAATATCTTTTTTGACTTTTGTCCGAGATAAGTACAATATTTTTATCGAAAAATGAAATTTCATGAGCAGCGCCTTATTCCTTCGGATTTTCCATAATCAGGTGTTAAAGTTTCAGATAATTCGTGCACCCGGTTTGGGGAAAAGTTATATAAATATTTTAACTATTTATTATGTATATATCACACTTTCATATCACCTTAAGGGGATGTGAAAGTAGCGTCAAAGAGGCCTCGTTCATTATTATTGAAATTATAAATTGAATGTCTTAACAGTGAATTACTATACATTTATTATGAAATTCCAAATAAATTTATAATTTTATAACAACACGTTGTACACTTTCAGTACATAAGGTTGCAGGGAAATTATAGTTTGGATGTCTTAACAGTGAATTACTATACATTTATTATGAAATTCCAAATAAATTTAAAATATTATAACGTCACGTTGTAGTTTTGCGAAATTCCGTAGAAAAATCATAAATTTGATATTCGAAGGTCATTTAGTGCGCATTGTTTGCAAATGTACTTACACATGTGTAATCTATAGCATACGTTGTACATTTTATTTTGAAAATGTGTTACAAAATTATAATACTTTTTTTTAAGAGTACAGTTCGCTTCCACATAATGAAAGACAAGTCGGACGTTGATCCGAAAAATGTATCGGTCTTTCAATGATAGATTCAATAAGCGAGCAGCCAGATAAGAGAGGGTCGTCGGGGCTGACCCTTGACTCAGGCTTCTAACGAATTCCCGCAACTTCGAAGAAACATTTGCGAGTTTTTCTCGAGACTCGACGAGCCCTCCTCGAGGTGATGTGAAAGAGAAATTTCATCGACGTCGGTAAAAAGAGACTCTTCTAACTGTTATACCATCCGAAACAGGGTCGTGTAATAACGCGTCATTCGAGATCTTTTACGTAATCCAAGTAAAATACCTAGTAAACTATGCGACAAAGATGGCGGTACCGTAACCTCACTTTTTCAAAGTTCTCAAAGTATACATCACTTGTGAATAAACGTTTACTTCATCATGAATTTCTATCTGGCCAGTGAAAACGATTTCTTTTTTTGAAAACTGACCCAGATGCTAAATTTGCATCAAATTTATCTCATAAGAGATCATGAAATATGTCGTGAGAGTGTCGAAATTTTTCTTCAAATTTAATGTGTAATTTGTGTATATATATTGCGGACATTTCATGCAGCAAATTGATTGTAAATCGATTTTCCTCGTCACATGATGATCATGAATATCTATCCGAGGAGTGGAAACGATGCCTTTCTTTGAAAACCATCCCAGATAGACAGTGATGCACAATTTGCATCAAATTTGCCTCATAAGAGATCATGAATCGAGTCATAAAGGTGTCGACATTTTTCTTCAAATTTATTGTGTAATATGTGTACATACATTGCGGACATTTCATGCAGCAAATGGCCTGCAAATTGATTGTAAATCGAATTTCCTCATGTGATGCTCATGAATGTCCATCTGGAGAGTTACAACATCGATCTAGCAGGTCCACTTTTTGCGGAACCGACTGTTACGTCTTTTCATCCCACTTCGGTATTTTCTCATACGACCTCACGTACGTCTTCTTGTACTACCTCATGTACGTCTTTCCGTATCAACTCATGTACGTCTTCTCGTACCACCTCATGTACTTCTTCTCGTACCACCTCATGTACGTCTTCTCATACCACCTCATGTACGTCTTCTCATACCATCTCATGTAGTACCACCTCATGTACGTCTTCTCATACCATCTCATGTATGTCTTCCCGTACCACCTCATGTACGTCTTTTCGTACCACCTCATGTACGTCTTCGCATACCATCTCATGCACGTCTTTCCGTACCACCTCATATACGTCTTCTCATACCATCTCATGTACGTCTTTCCGTACCACCTCATGTACGTCTTCCCATACCACCTCATGTACTTCTTCCCATACCACCTCATGTACTTCTTCCCGTACCACCTCATGTGTACGTCTTCCCGTACCACCTCATGTACTTCTTCCCGTACCACCTCATGTACGTCTTCCTGTACCACCTCATGTACTTCTTCCCGTACCACCTCATGTACGTCTTCTCGTACTACCTCATGTACGTCTTCTCATACCACCTCATGTACGTCTTCTCATACCATCTCATGTATGTCTTCCCGTACCACCTCATGTACGTCTTTTCGTACCACCTCATGTACGTCTTCTCGTACTACCTCATGCACGTCTTTCCGTACCACCTCATATACGTCTTCTCGTACCACCTCATGTACTTCTTCCCGTACCACCTCATGTACGTCTTTTCGTACTACCTCATGTACGTCTTCTCGTACTACCTCATGTACGTCTTTTCGTACTACCTCATGTACGTCTTCTCGTACCACCTCATATACATCTTCTCGTACCACCTCACGTACGTCTTCCCGTACCACCTCGTGTACGACTTCTCACACCACTTCGGCGTCTTCTCAAGGAGGAATCTCGACTCGTCGCGACCTAACGGGCGTTTCGCAAGCGTGCTCCCGGTAGGGACTTTCCCTGGTCGTCCATTTTCTTCCACTCCTCCTGCCTTCCTCCTCGGGGAGGTCCGGGTCCGGTCGTCTCGTCCAGGGTCGTTGCTCCGATGAAAGGAGCCCTTGTCCTTCCTGGCTGGTCCAGGCTCGCGTCAAGGTCCGCGGTGGCTCTCCTGGGAGCCGATAAGTCGATAAGGAGCCGCTCGGCTCTCGTTAGAAGGGGATCATCCTCGGGGCCCGATGAAGGCTGAGCGATAACTCGGCATCGAGAGCCCGGAGATAAATATAGACCTGCAGATGTAGTCCATTAGAGGCTTCTCGGTACGGGCCATGTGGTCCATTCCGAGCCATCTGTGACCGGAGAAAAACCCTCCGCAAGAGAACTTTTCTTCGGGTATTGCGATCGTCGACCCACCCGGGAAAGCCTTCCCCGAGGGGGATTCATTCAGGAAATCATGGACGACGTCTCCATTGAAGGAAATACTTCAAAGGGACAAAGGCAAAATGATCGGAGGTCCATGGGCGGTCCTATTTCAAGAATCATGGACGAGAAAACGCGAGCACTGTTTAGAAGACGTGATAATTGCCTAAACAACTTCCCCAGTAGCGTAGAATAATTTCTAAATATTTCTTTGTAATCTTTGCTAAATATCTCAAGCGACAGATTTCTCAAGATTTCTTGCAGATTTCATACGAAGATATCTGAAATATTTGTTGAAAATCTCAATGACATATTTAGTTTCAATAATTTATAAACATAGAGAAATTATATTTTTTAATTTATGAACATGTAGTAAAAATACATTTTTTACTTCACGACTGTTATTCTATTCTAATTTCTAAATATATGAAATTCTGAAGCTGGTTGCCGCAAACTTGTATCGTGCGTCGTCATGGACGTGATTCACGTCAGCGGCAATCAGGAATAGAATTTAAAATGACGTGAATTCACGTCAGCGGTCGCGAATGTGTTAACTCCTTGCATTTCAAACAAATTGCCTATAAATTTCTCGACGTATTTCACTTCACCGTTAAAAGCGCCCATAAAGATGAGGTAAGCGTAAGGGCCTTTTTGTCTTACTCTTGCACTTTGTACAAAACGAAGACAAAGATCGATTTTGCTCGTCGTCAAAATGACCGAGACATCCTATATATTACGTCCACGTGCTTTCTCTCTCTCGCGTTAACCCATTTGCATCGTAAGGAAGTACGAAAAGAGGGTCCTTATCACCAAATTTCAGGCTGAATGATAGTGACCAGTAAAATTGAGCGTATACATACGCTCCGGCGATAGTGACCAGTAAAATTGAGCGTATACATAGGCTAATGATGCAAATCGGTTAATTAAGCTTTTTCTCGCAAAGGATCTCGTATATTGCCGGGAAGAAAACAAATGGGGAAGGTCGAGGAGGCACCGGCCGCGTCTCGCCGTTTAATGACCCCCTCGAGTTCGCAAGTGCGTCAGCCTCTATTTCGATTACCTCGAATATAGCTTACTCCCCGGTGCACCGAGTCGACCGAGGATCTTTACGGTAATCTTAGAACCTCTTCGGGATTTACGAGCTAGTGGCTTTCCCCCCTTGACGCGTCTCCTTTTCGCACGTGACTTCGAGGTCGACGTTAAGTCGAAACGATAGCCGATGGGTATTTATCTTGAGGGAAGAGCCCGAGAAATTGTGACCGACCCACAACCCATATGACACCATTGTACCTAGAAATATTCTTTAAATATTTTAAGGTGATATGAAAGAGTCAGCCTATATATATATATATATAAGTATCATCAATACCAGTATATATATATATATGCTATAATATATACTAGCGATAACTCGGCATCGAGAGCCCGGAGATAAATATAGANTATATATATATATATATATCAGTCAGCTTATCGATTCTGATATTCGTAGTAGTATTGGGCCCAACTCGAAAGAGTTTCTCGCCAAATACATGTATATGCACATATAAGTGCGAATCCTTATTTATGGGCCAATTTGCACACTGTTGCGAGAGTCCTTCGCCTGGAGGAACGCATTGCAAAATTAATTAGACGTCGCCACTCGCTACGTCGGAGCAACGGCCTCGGATTCAATCGATCAGCGATCGATCAGCGATCGGTGAACCCTCGAGCGAAGCTTTGCCATCTAAGGAGTATAAACGTTATGAAGGCGAAAGAAATGAAATTCTTGAGAATTTAAAAACACTACCAACGATTCAATTGTGTTAATTTGACGAGAATATCTCGTGAAAATAGCAAATATTAAGTAAGTTACCGCAATATTCTCGGTAATATTACTCGAACTGAAACTCTCGAGAATTTGAAAGCACTACCGACGATTCAGGTGTGTTAATTTGACGAGAATATCTCGTGAAAAAAAGCACATATTAAGTGAATCACCGCAATGTTCTTGGGTTGTATTACTCAATCTGAAATTCTTGAGAATTTAAGAATACTGCCGACTACGATTCAAGCGTGTCAATTTCACGCGAATATCACGTGAAAAAAGCACATATTAAATAAATTATCGCAATATTCTCAGTTTATATTACTCGAACTGAAATTCTCGAGAATTTGAAAGCACTACCGACGATTCGAGAATGTCAGTTCCACGCGAATATCTCGAGAAAAAAGCATATACTCCGATAGCAAGCGAACAAAGATGACACTGGCGACATCGTTCAGTATTCGAAAAGCGTCGGTCAGGAGATTGGCGGATTTAAAAAATTCGCGCGGCGATCTACATCGGGCCGCCTTTTAGTTTGCGCAGGCGCAGTCGGAGGTCGATCCTACTCACGTCAGATTCGGGGTGAGAGGGTCCCTCTTTCTACGCGAAGCCGGAGCCTGGAGTGGACGTCCCACCGTCCTGGCCGCTGAACGACTGAACGCTTGGCCATTAAGTAACTCCCCGTTTAACATTTAAAGAAACTGGAAACGACTGCCGTAGACAGCGCCGCCAGTTGCGATGGCGTCGCAATCTGTTGGTCGGAGTCGGAACTACGTGCATGTCGCTACCCAGAAACTCGAAATCCAATTCGGGACTTCTATAGAGTTCGAAAATTCTCGGTAACATTAAATTGGAGAAGGTAACTGTGAAACATACCGTAAGTTACCGAGAACATTGAGAATTTAAGAGAACGTTAATTTTGTTATTTATACTTTAGGTTTCTTCGTTTAAATAACTTTTCTTTTTTCAATCAACTTCAAAGTTCAAGCTAAAGAGTAATAATTACTATTAGAAAATATTGATTATAGGGTCGTATTTACCTCCAGATAAAAATATTCACGTATGTACAACATCACGGAAAATTCCATGCGATTTGTTTCAAATGAACTGATATTTCATTCAGCGACGAAGCGAATGGGAGGTTTTGATTGGCTACGGAGAACGTACAACGGAAATTCCCCTCTACGATGTTTCTCTATAGCTAATCGAAACCTCTCGTTCGCTCTGTTGAAAAATTCAAATTCTCATAATTTCTCGATAAAAAAGGCTTTGGAGAAATTACCGATAAGTTACCGGGAATTTCGCTTCGTTCCTGACGTAATTTACTGGATTTAGAACTCTAGACTTCTCTCCAGTCGAAATTTGGTAAGTTCGAATTTATATGTCGATAGAGATGCTTAGGATTGAATCTGCGTAATTATTAATGCGACGGAAACATGCGATTTACTGGATCCGGACTGTTGACTGAAGATTAATTGATTTACAGCAGGTTTAAACGACGTATAAACCAGTTAAACTTTGGTTAACCAGAGGTGAGATTGAAAAGAAAGATTAAGTCAGAGATGAGTTGGAAGATTGCTCACGGGCAGGGTCGCGCGATCGCACCATGTGCTGCCCTCTGATTTCGTACGTTAGCTTTCACAGTTTTTTGCCCCCAAGGGCGGCGCAATGAATTTCTGGTAGGGGCTAGCGAAATCGCGATGGCTGTGCCATCTAC
>NW_019394625.1:39433-129930 GCF_000612105.2 Orussus abietinus | reverse complement strand
CGCTCGATCCTTCCCGTGAATCTCTCAACTCATCTCTGATTTGGCAGAGATGAGTTAGGAGATTGCCATAATGGTAAGCCACCACCGTCAACTGCCGCATGGTATTACCATCGCGAGTACGTTAGGCGCCAATGGTGACTGGTAGATGGTACCGCCATCGCGAGTGCGCGAGCTCCTATCAGAAATTCGTTGCGCCGCCCTTGGGGGCAAAAGACGGTGAAAGCTAACGTACGAAACCAGAGGGCAGCACAGGATGTGATCGCACCATCCTGCCCGTAAGCAATCTCCCAACTCATCTCTGCTCATCTCTGTCATCAGCTGATGCAGTTCAGTGTGCTAAAAAAATGAAGTGCTACAGTTGGCTGTCGTGAGATGCGCGCAACTGACGGCGCAGTGGTTCGCTGCCAAAAAGGGGAAGACGAGTGATGTGAAAATTGTCAAATATATCGGGTGAAGCGGTGTTCCGTGCGCGGTTTGTGGTGCCGTGACAATGTCGAGCACGCTGGAGAATACAATACTGAATTTGCAGAAACGGCTCAGGGCGGAAAATGAATCGAGGGACAGAGACAGGCAGAGCTCGGAGGTTGGTTCGGAAACGGGCCTGCAGCCGTCATCTTCGGGCCCTGCCTCGAGTCCCGCGGTGCGACGACCCAAACAACGTAAGTTAAAAATAACAAGTACCAACAGCGAATTGTCAGATCATAAAGGAATTCCTTTATTTCATCCCCGTGTCTCTATATATCCGATATACAGGTTGCGCGTACAGGTTATGTTGATCCGCCTGCGGCTCCTCACGGTCTCGCGTAGGTGATTTTTAAAAGTTTCGAAATAACTATCGCAGCGACGTCAGAGGTAGTTTATGAAAAACGTGTAGGTAGTTTAATAATGGCAAAACTGTATTAATCGAGATTCGACGTAATGAAGGGTTTGATTCGAGGATAGCTCTTTGTTGTACATATTTCAAAACAACATTTAGTTCAGAGTTGCATAATGATTAATAATGTACCACTTAGAACTGTTTCGCTGACATTTGAAGTATTTGAGTTGTAGTATCGGTGTGTTTTATTTTCGATTATTTTTATTAGAAGATTCTTAGATTAATGCCAAGGATCTGATGACTGTTTTTAACGAACTAGTTGGAGATGTGGATGCGTCGATACGAACAAGAAGGCAGCTGGTTCTGCCCGTGTCGCAGATGGCACCTCCAAAGATGCACGACAGCGAGTTCGAGTCGAAGCTTCAGGAGATTATGAAAATGAATGGAATCCTGAATATCGATGGCCAGAAGTACCAAACTGACATGAAGGATTTAGAACACTTAGGGGAATTGGGCAATGGAACTTGTGGACACGTCGTTAAGATGAGGCACAAACCTAGTGGGGTTGTTATAGCTGTTAAACAAATGCGACGTTCTGGAAATGCAGAAGAAAATAAGAGGATCATCATGGACTTAGATGTTGTTTTAAAGTCACACGATTGTCCATACATTGTTCGTTGTTTGGGATGTTTTATCACCGAGTCCGATGTTTGGATATGTATGGAATTAATGGCAACGTGTCTGGACAAGCTCTTAAAGAGAAGCAGGCAGGCGATACCCGAAGATTTTTTAGGAAAAGTCACTGTTGCGGTAATACATTATTAAATTTATCAATTAAGTAAATATAAGAGCACGGTGTGAAATATTTGATACAAATTGCATAGAGTCAATATTTTTCATACCGTAAACAATAATATGCCTGTGAAATCAATGTAAATGGCAATGAAATTATGTACTTTGGTTTCACAGACGGTCAAAGCGTTATCATACCTGAAGGAAAAGCATGGGGTGATTCACAGGGATGTGAAACCTAGTAACATTCTTTTGGACGAATTTGGAGGTGTCAAACTTTGCGACTTTGGAATTTCAGGAAGATTGGTTGATAGTAAAGCAAAGACTAGAAGTGCTGGTTGTGCAGCTTATATGGCTGTAAGCATATTTGAAACGATGTGCATGTTCCTACATTTTTTATATTAAACATATAGTTACAAACTTACAAGAAATAATATTATTGACACATCTACGTTGCAGCCTGAAAGGATCGATCCTCCTGATCCGACGAAGCCAGATTATGACATAAGAGCCGATGTGTGGAGTCTGGGCATCACATTAGTGGAATTAGCAACTGGAGTATTTCCATACCGAGATTGCAAGACTGATTTTGAGGTTCCTTCTTTTTTCGTCCACATTAATTCGTTTTTCAATATAATTTCTACTCTAATTAAATAATCTTAAATCCCATCACAGGTACTGAGCAGGGTAGTTCAGGATGACCCTCCCTCTTTGCCCCCTGACGCACCATTTTCAAAGGAATTCAGAAGTTTTGTCAGTTGTTGTCTTACGAAGAACTATAAGCATCGGCCAAAGTACCATAAGCTCATGGAGCACTCGTTCCTTAAAAAATACGAATCGCTGCAGGATGAGGAGACGAATTCATCACTGCCCACTTCTGGATGCCAATGGTTTGGCAGAGTCATGCGACAGCTTGAGCCTAGGTTGGTTACACATACGTCATTGAACATTTAATTGAAGCCAGTTCAAAAAAGTTTACGATCCAAAGAATTCAACCGGTTGTTCCTAATTTTGATGAGCCTACTTTACGCAGAGTGCGTACAGGTTTTGGCCTCGGAGGAATCATTTAATCATTAAATACAGAATTAAACACGGCATGAGATCCCTAACTAATAAGTAATGTTTGGTTTGGTCATAAAGTAACCACATATTGCGTTTCAGCGGTAACGTGGAAATCCTTAGGGAAAAGTATAATATGTCCGTAATCTCTGTTGGCAGGGACCAAGACCCATTTAACGTTTAAATTTTAACGTTAGCTCCAAACATATTTTACTTAGGAGTATAGGTATTCGTAAATATGTCACTCGTAATGTCCTGCGTCAGTTTATGAATTGTTTACGTAGACCTCTCGATTAAACGTTTGCGTGCGTGTTGAATTGTGTTACAGCGTTGAGCTTGAGGGAGGCAGCGCAGCGTAGCATCCCCTCGGCCTCGCCTCTGCCCCGTTCTCCATCTCCCTCAAAAGTGTACCCCGAAATTCCAAAAAACTTAAAAAAAATAGCTCAAAAACTTCCAAAAGTCTGCCCGATTTTCATTTCGAGTTGTTTGGTTTGTGCACGCGCCTGTTACACACCCCACCCTTCAACCCCCACTCATGGTAAGCATTCTTTTTATTTATTTCAATACTCGTTTATTCGCCTTTATGTTACACCAAGGAACCGCAAAAACCGCCGTGGCATGTAAATGCACCTCTACGCACTGCATACGTCTCAGTTTAGTCTCGCCAGCCGAGTTTTTCACTCCAGCTCTAGTCCCGAGGCCTTAGAATTTTACAAGACTTTATTTTTAGTTTAAAAAAAGAAAAACAAAAACGAAGAGAAACCCTCATATCGTCCAGCATGCACAGTAGAGCAGTAGACTTAGAACGCCTTGTCGAGTTAGCTCTAGCCAGAGTTCCGGTAGCCTCGCAGGTACGCCCTTTACTCTGACCTAAGTTGCACGACACTTTGACTAATGCTCTAACTATTCCACTAACAACTCGTAGCCTTAGGTTGTCCACAGGTGCGTCGGATATGATAGGGGACGTCGCTGGAGGTTCCGTGTATGTCGTTACGAGGAGTCGGTCTCGACGTTGGACGCGGCTGCAAAGGTTCCCGTGTAAACGTTTCTTCGTTCAGTTTCAGACTGACCGGCGGGCAGCAGCGAGTCTCGGGACACGTGTCTTTGAAGCAGACGGCTCATCTCAGGGTCCACTCCGAAGTTCCAGCTTTTTTAAGAAGCAACGTCACCAAAGAGCCGCAGAACTCCTTCTTCCCGTTCCATCAGCGGTCGAGCAGCGAGAACGGCTCCAGCTACGTTCCGTACAGCCCTTACGCCCTGAGACGGAAAGACGCGTCCAGGGCGTTCTCGCCGCCCACCATCGCCCACGAGGTCGACGACTCGGAGCCGTGTCTTCAGCGATCGTATTCGCCACATTTAGAACAGAACAAGGACTACTCGACCAACGGTCAGGATAGGCAGGAGGCCAGGTCGTTCTCCCCTTACAGGCAGGACGGTAATTTGGCGGATGTTAGACCTTACTCTCCGTATCGTGGGAGATTCGAGGAACGCGACGGCAGCAGCGACCGATGGCAAAACGTCTCGCGTTCCTTGAGCCCCTTCGCCAGGGACTACTCACCCTGGCGGAGAGAAAACGTCGATCCTCCTGGTGTCGTCCAGCCTGTTGGGGAAAACGCCCGTTACCCTTCTTTTGTACAAAAACGACTCGGTCAGTCGACGGCCGCGCCACAGACGCATCCGCAGGATGTGTACGGCAGTCCCATGATTAGTCGCAAAAGGTAAAGTCATAGATATCTTTCACGGTACTTTTTTTTTTACAGGTAATTACTACTTACATTTGTCTTCGTCTTAACGTTAACCTTGCGTTTTTCGCAGATTTCCCTCGGAACCTCCTCCTCAAGGATCTCACGGGCCCAGCAGTCCGCAGCTGTTGATCTCGAGATTTGCTCATCAACTGAAGCAGGAGCCTCCGCCGTCGACACCACAGGTCCAGGGCTCGTCGAAAGAGTCTGCAAAGAAACGCTTCGCCTCTTACGTGAGGCTCAGGCTCGGCGGAGATCGGGCACCCTCGCCGGAACCGCCGCCTAGGTTGAGCAGGGGAGAATCTCCGCTCGCTATCAGGAGATCGGTCGTCGAGCAATCTTCTCCTTCTTTCCCTAGAAGGTGAGAGTTTACGCTTTCAACGAGTACTCTTGGGGAGAATGCGTATTGCACGTTTATGTTAAATTGTTGGAAAAGTTATTAAGGTTTTTGTGGTTGATGGAGGAACCGGTCATAAGATTTTTGGACAGGTCGTATAGCGATGTAATGAACTTAGTATTCAAGTAAAGACGAAGGTCCGCTTCCTCCTCAGGTACGTGTCACCTTCGCCGCCCCAGCCCCCGCCGAGAAGGCTCTCGGAGAGCAACTCAGTACCTGGAAGTCCTCAGCACGTGCGAACTCGGCTTCGTTACACTCCTGAGCCACAGAGGAGGCCACCGCCCCCATAACCCACCGTCGTCGCCTTATGGAGCCCCCCATTGATGCCGTGCGCGACCAAGGATGCCTCTTTTTTCACCGCAAGCAGCCCGGACGAGCCCTCTTCAGGCCTCTCTTCAGGGTCGTCCTCGGGGTACGCCGGCGACGCGTTCAACGGCACCGTGTTGGATCGGCAGCATAATACTCCGGCACGGGAAACTCGTCTTACGCACTCGAATTTCCTGCGCCTACGCCGCAAAAAGTGCTTGCGCGCGTAGCGTCGACCCCTTTTTTTCGAAAGGGAGGGGGGAAACGAGCGTCGTTTCCTTCCCTTAAGGTGATACGAAAGTGGCGACAAAAAGGTCAATCGTTCCTGAGACTTTCCTCTGCACTGGATGTACCGAAACGTTAAAAACCTTCCAATGTAAATATGGAGGCTACAAGGAAGGTCCTGACATCCATGACGTTTTCATTTTTTTTTTTTAATTTGTTTACAGACATTTTCCAAATTTTGTATAAAAAAGTGAAATTTCATGGGGGTCGGGACCTTGCTTATAGCCTCCAAGTTCACGTGGTAAACTTTTAAACAACTCGGTACATCCGGTTCGGAGGAAAGTCACAAACGATTGACCTTTCAGATGCTACTTTAATGTCACCTTAAGCCGGGTACACATCCGAGCAAGATGCAAGGAGACAGTGTATGCTCCTACGAGGTCTTATTTTTGACTCGTCTTTGAGTTTGCGACTTTCGAAATGCCATGCTACAATATAAAAGCCGCTTGTTCGCCGGTATCACGAGACGAATTAACTGTGTTCTTGAAATTGAGAAGTGCCTGGATGTTCGGCAAAAACTGGAATGGAGAGTTGATATATGTCATTATTGATATCTTTCTTTTTAATTTCATCTCTTAGTCTATTCCGTACTCAGTGCTATATTTTTACTGAGTGGTTAACAAACATGACCACGTTTTGGAAGTGTATTACAATATGTCCATCGAAAGGGCTGCAGGGTAGCATACCTTGTTACCTTTGCATCTTGAATTTGAGCACGATTGGGTACAAAGTGAGACGAAGCGGAGCGAATGTCTTGTTCGTGGCTACTTTTAGTTTTCGAACGAAACCATCCAAGACAATATTCGCCCACACTTGCATGTTCGTTCGGCCTCACCTTGCGTGGTACGCATTCGTACTCAGATGTGTACCATGGACGTGAAGGATGTAACGAGGGAGAAAGAAAGGATCACCTTGTTCACTCGTTTATTCTCTCCGTCGTTACGAGATCGTCATGGGAGTAATCGAGTACTCGGGATTCATGTATACTCGGGTATAGAGGACACGAATGTCTTCCCTTCTTCCACTTGCCGCGCCATCTTCGCAGGGAAGACATTCATGTCCGCCAGGGTACGTCCATGGTTCATGCTCGGAGGTGCAATCAGTTTTACGGGGAGAGGACTCGTCGCGGGCGCCCAGCCGCACGACTATTCCGACTCGGCCACCGAAGCGGCCTCGGCGACCCCTCGCCGAGGGCTCACCTCTATTAACACGTGTATTTAATATAGAAAAATGCAAAACGATGCTCAACTTTTATATCGCTTGTAAGAGACGAGGGAACGGAGGAGCGGCGGGCACCCTCGGCGCGCACCGAGGAGGCCGCTGCCGCCCGTCGAGGAGTCGCGTCGAACCGTCCCCACGAGGCAGCGCGGATTACTTTTCCTACGTGCTAGTCTTCGTCGTGTCTAGAGTACTACGCGTAACGTTTCGTACACCCTCGGCCTGGCCGAGAGCAGAGCGTCTAGTGCAATCTTCTAATCATACTAGGTCCTCTAGTAACTTTCATAGGTATTCTCGCGAGGCGTCTATTAAGCACGGGGATCTACCGAGACGGCAGAAAGAGAGAGAAAGAGAGTGAGAGAGAAAGAAAACGAGCGAATGCGTGAGTGAGCGTTAGTTTTAATTGTGGAACCCTAGTCATGTCGGACGAAGCCGCCGCCTTGAGACTCGCGGTGCCTCCGCGGTGGGATGGATTCGATGAGCTCGCCGAGTCGCAGGAAAAAGCTGCGCCGCGTTTATTGTTGCTATTTATATGCGGACGAGTTATCGGAGGCGATCGCGTTCCCTCTTTTCTCGTCTCGTTTCCTCGTTCTTTGGTTTCCTCTCTTTGTCCCTCGGCCCGCGGCCTTGGAGGTCCTCGGGAGTGGAACTCTCGGCCGCGCCCATGGGAAGAGGAGAGGTCGAATCGCGAGGACCCGCGACCGCCTGCTGCGTCCTCCTCGAGGCACGGGGACTCGAGCGCTACTCCGCGCCGAGCCCCACGCCCCTGTCGGGGCGTCTCGCGGGCCCGGAAACGTTGTAATTATTTTTTTCCATTAATATCCACAACCAGTAACTACGTTCAGTCTATGCTCGTAATCACCTTCGCCGCCACGGCGGGAGGATCTGTTGCAATGTAAATAAACTTATATTTATACGAGTTCCACCGCCTCCCCCTTGTGCCTCCCGCTCCCGCCCCGCCCCTTGCAGCGGCGGGGACGCGGCAACGCGTTCCCGCGCCCATGGCCGCGATAAAAGCCGCTCGCTCGCGTCCCGATTCCGCATTCTCGGGAAATCTCGCTAAAGACGCGAGAGACGCGAGATTCCCCGTGGAGACGGAACCGGATCTCGCACGGATGCTGGGAGTTCGCCTCCATTTTTAGACCACTTTTTATCGGGGCTGAAGGAAACGCGTCAGCAGGCCGTGACGCGTTTCCTTCCCAACATGCGCATTGGTCGGGCCTCGTGTTGTCGCTCGAGGAGGTGCATAACATTACGGCGAAACTCGCTCGCTAACGGCGCGACGCTCGGAAGTACTGGCGCAACGGTAACCCAAAGTTGCGGGGATTTTATCGAGAGCGTCGCGGGGGGTCGAGGATGAGACCTTGCGGCCGATCCGTCGCGAGGAATCTCGAGCGGACGGAGGTTTAATCTTATCGATCTCGAGGAAACGGGGCTCTCCCGAGTGGAGTCGCCGATCGCGCGACGCCGGAGAAGGTCGCGCGCGCGAGGGGAGGGGCGTCGGGTCCGGGGGACTCGTTTCCACGCGAACCACGCGAAGTCGCTCGAGATCGTCTCCTCGAGAGCGAGGCCGGGAGAGAGAGAGGGAGAGGGAGGGAGGCAGAGAGAGGTCGCCGGATTTCGTCCCGGGCGTCCGGGGCCACCGGGAACATAATGATCTTTTTTTTCTTCCTGCTCCTTCGGCCTCATAGGTGCGCGGCGGCCCGCCGCATGGCGATCGCTCGGTGCTTCTTCCCCGGTGAATAAGGTTATCCCCCGAGGCGCGCGACTCCCCGGAGACGGCGTGATCGGAGGCGAGGCGTCGACCGGAGGACATTAGCCGGCGAAAGGAGGATTTATCTTGATAAGGGTTGGCGGGAGGAGCGATTTAAAAATACATTTCTCGGCCGGATCGGCCCGTCCCTGAGCAATCAATATGGCCTCCAGCTCGACGCGGGGCACGCCAGGCTAGAGCGGGTTTTCCCGGGAAAATCGGCGGAAAGAGCGGCCGCCGTGCCGGCCGAATTAGTGGGGTCGCTAGAACGCCGGGCCGAGGTGATTATCGGCCGATATCTCCGGCTCCTGGCCTCGGCGGAGGCTCGCAAATCAATCCCCAGAGTCGCGTCGAGCCGCCTGTCGAGTCGCTGCGGCGGCCACCGTCGTCAGTCGGCGGAAGACGTTGGCGCGACGGAGGGACTGCGAGCTGCGGGGCCCGCTGCTTCGTCTCGGCACGGGGACGCTGCTGCCCCGGAGGGCGCCCTCCATGGACGCCGAGGACACGTGATACCCGCAGTGGCCTTCCTGGACGACGCGGTCTTCGAGGTACGCCATGGAGGACGGAAAACTCGAGGCGGACGCAGTCGAGGGTTGCCAGGAAGAGGGCGAAGACGAAGACATGGCCGCCAATGTCCGAGACAAGCTCACCATCCAGCAGATCCTTGAGAGTATGACCAACGAGTTCAATAGGAACGCGACGACGGGGGATAAGGACGGCGAAAGGGTCGAGACGATAACTGGCAAGGCCGAGCTCGAGGAACGCGAACAGCGAGTCGAGGATCCCGATGCGGCGACCAGGGTCGACGCGAATCCCGAGGAGCAGGTCGATGAGAGGTTACCTAAGGAAAATTCATCGGAGGAACCTGTGGTCGATGCCTCCAGGGAGGACGAAGGGGCACAGAAGCTGGAGGGTGGCAAGAAGGATGGTAATATTCCTCGTATTGTTCTTACGTTTAGGACTGTCGATGAAAATACAGACTTTGGGAGGAAAACCAAAATCTCCAGCTGCTCATCCAACTTGACGCTGGTACCCAATAAGCTTGGCACGAACTGCGATCAGATCAGTGGAGTGTCGGTTAAGATTGAGAACTTAGACGAGAACTCGGATGCTGTCGAGAAGTCCGACTCGGAGGAAGGTAGATGCGAGGAAATGGAGAAGGTGGAGAGCAGGGAGGCTCCGGAGGAGGATAAGTGGACGCCTCCCGAAGAGGTGGCAAACGATCACTGGGAACCTCTGACCGTGGTCGAGCAGCCCACGGAGAAGGTTGAAAATACAGAAACTGTCGTTTCACGGGAGGAGAAGACCGAAGTCGAAGAGCCGGAAGTCAAGGAGACGATCACCAGGAAAAGAAGGGTTGGTCGACCAAGATTGCGGGGATTTAGGTGGGTGTTTTGTTTATTGTGGAATATTTAAGCTTGCTTGGAATGATTTTTTAAATTATAGTGTCAGGGGATGTAAGATATTATTACTAATGATGTGGTAAAATTTGTAGCGATTCCAATGGCGAACCTCCAGGCCCGAAGCGATCGGCAAGGCGGCTTTGTAAGGAATCGTTGAAAAGTACCGTCTTGGAAAGTGCGATGGCTCGGAAGGAAAAGTCAAACTACACCGAAGGACATCTGAAGTTTAAAAAGCAGAGGAAATACAGCAGGCCAGGGCGTCCTAAGAAATTGGTTCCAGGAAAAGAGCAGATTAAACAAGTGCAAATGAAAGTCGCGGACATTCATCACGAAATTGGCCCATATTTCTCAGATGCTAACAATAGTTCGAACGAGTTAAGCTCATCGCTGGATTCTACAAAGACCAACGATCTAATGGATAACAATTCAAATGACGTAGTTGCTGACGAATCCCTGAATTCCGTGGACTTTGACGGAATGCCAAAGCTGTCGCCAATTACCAGGAACGAGGATTCCGTCCAAATGAAGCTTAGCAACAATCTAACGAAGGATGACAGCAGTCCGGTGGAACCAGAGAAACCGTTTTTAAGGCCTGCTGCCGTTCGATCGAAAAGGGATCGCGCTCGAGGAAGGGGCGGGCAAAGCGCAAGGAAGATAGCTAAAGTCGATTCTTTTGAAGGTACGACTTTTTTATACGCAAACAAATATTCACCTCCGTTAGATAAGATTCGATCTATACGTCATTTATAGGTGGTTTACAGACAGTCACGGAGTCAAAAAGGCTTAACGAGTTCCAAGCAGGTTTGTTCCGTCTAACCGATATGGATAAAATATAACATACATTCGTAAGCATTAATTTAGGGCTTCGTGTTCTAATAAAGTAACCGAACGTTCTTTCAGAAGTTCCTGCGAAGAGAACACGTAGAAGCATGGCACCGAGTCCAAGTCCTGCGGAGGGACAAGCTTCCAAGCCCGAATCCAGTGCAATCATCAGTGACGTTAGTACTAGACAGGCGAGATAATCGACCGATGTAACGAACACAGTGCGTCATTCTAACATTCGTAATCTTCAGGCTTACGGGTCGTCATTGATATGCTTGTGCCAGATACGGTCTCAGCTGTACGTTACGATAACTGGTTCCGGAGCGCCGCTTTACTGCACTGCGATAGATTCCATCGACAATCGGTTAGTTGGATGTTGCAACGAGGTGGACAACAACGACGTCGCCATGCGGCGTCCCAGCCAACGTGTTCCTTTTATTATTCTTTGCCGCATGCACAAGGAGAGATTGCTCCGGCACAATTGTTGCCCTTCGTGCGGATTGTTTTGCGCCCAGGGAAGATTTGCTCAGTGCATGAACGGTCATCAGTACCATAGAGAATGCGAGATTTACCCTAACAAGAAAGCCGTGTGTCCGCATTGTGGGGTAGACAGTACACCCTTCGACGTGTTGATCACCATGGCCGGTATGCGTAAACCAGTGTTCATTCCGACGCGCAGAAAATTCTCCAAGTTACCGTCAGCGAAGATGAGTCTGGTCGGAAAGGCTGACAATACGAAATTGGCGGGCCGACCGCGCAGTCCTCTGGTTCGGCCCGAAGTCATAAAGATTCCTGAACCGACCAGTAACTCGGACAGGCCCGAGCGATACACTATCATGAGTCTGTACACGTCCGTAAAAAACGGCGACCTAGAAAAGCTGGTCAATGTTCTAGGTAAGCCTTGAAATTAATTCTTAAAATTCCTCTGTAACTATATTTCACATTATAACGAGGGTGAATTTTTTCAGCATGTGGATACAATGCGAACCACACATTCCGGGATTACGCCCATCGAACTAGCTTGCACATTGCCGCCGACAAAGGACACATGCCCTGCGTGCACGTTCTGGTCCAGGCTGGTGCTCAGGTGGATGTTATGGATAGGAACCAATTGACACCTCTGATGCTGGCTGCCAGTAAAGGGGAAACCGAAGTGGTACGTTATTTAGTCAGGATAGGTGCGGACGTGACGCTGAAGGGCGAAGACGGTATGACCGCGTTACACATGGCTGCTAAATCTGGTCATCTGGACGTCTGCCAGATCATTTTGTCCGAATGTAACATCCCGAAGACGTTAATAGGTAACGTTAAATCCATCGATCCTTCGATAGAGCTACGAACCGCATGGAATGGTCGACCATTTTTGTGATCAACAGATTCGGTGGATGATGGCGGTTGGACCAGTTTGATTTGGGCTTGCGAGTTCTGTCATACGGAAGTGGCTCGATTT
The DNA here is from genome assembly GCF_000612105.2 of Orussus abietinus. NCBI lineage: Eukaryota > Metazoa > Arthropoda > Insecta > Hymenoptera > Orussidae > Orussus > Orussus abietinus. Next base: position 117,886 of record NW_019394625.1, on the reverse strand, counting down.
TTGTTGGAGAAAAAGTGCGATCCCTTGATAAGGGACGCTGAGCAGAATATTGCGCTTCATTGGAGCGCTTTTAGCGGTAGTGCAGAAATTACGGAGATGCTCCTCAACGAGGGATGCGACGTCAACGCCGTCAACGTTCACGGCGACACGCCGCTGTAAATATTTTAATAGTTCTAGTAGATCATTTGTTCAAGGTCTGATGTGTCCTCTCTTAATCGAGGCATTGATTTCGGTCGTTGCAGTCACATAGCAGCCAGACAGGATCAGTATGCGGTGAGCGTTTTGCTGCTGGCTCGAGGAGCCAAAGTTGGGGAGTTGAACGCAGCTGGGGAAACAGCTGTCAATTGTTGCAGCGCCGACGGCGACACGATGGCGGCGCTTAGATTGAATGCCAGGGTGAACGAACTAGCCGAGCACATGTGGGAAAAGACTATAAAAATCCTGACCAAGTGAGTCCATTGGTGGTGCGACGTCCCTTAAAAGGACGAGAAGGTGGCATCCGAAGGGTCAATCCTTCATGAAACTTTTCTTTGAATTGTGTGTACCGAATCGTTTCAAACTTAACAACGTGAATATGGAGACTATAAGGAAGGTCCTGACCCCCATGAAATTTCACTCCTAATAAAAAATTTTAAAATACCTATAAACAAATTTAAAAATATTGAAATTTCATGGGGGTCACCTTCCTTATAGCCTTGATATTCACGTTGTGAATATCGAAACTATTCGGTACACTCAGTTCGGAGAAAAGTTTCATAAACGAGACCTCTTTGGCGCCACTTTCACATCAACCTGTTATCAACTTAACACTAAATTTACCACCAGCCGGTCAAATGACCGCTTTTAAATGGTATTGGTTATGGGGTTATAAATTGTCGGTATGTTTAGTGTTAAAGTAATTTCTTTAAGCCGTAATTTCTCCTATTTTCAGCGACATTTCTCGTGGTAAGGAGACGAATCCGATTCAGTGCGTGAACGGGCTCGACTCCGAGGATAAGCCGACTGATTTCCTGTATGTCACGGAGAACTGCTTCACCAGTAACATAAATGTCGATCGTACCATTACCTCGCTGCAGTCCTGTCGCTGCGAGGACAACTGCAGCTCCGAGAAATGCCTCTGCGGAAACATCAGTCTGCGGTGCTGGTACGACGAGGAAGGGAAGCTGATACCCGAGTTCAACTACGCGGGTACGAATGAAATGGACGCGGCTTTTGTTAGGATGTATGACGAGCCTCTAAATTAACCCGGCGACTGACACGTGCCAATACTTTGAATTGCAGATCCTCCTATGCTATTCGAGTGTAACCAAGCTTGCGACTGTAATCGCATAACGTGCAATAATCGGGTGGTCCAACACGGCTTAACCCAGAGGTTTCAGTTATTCAGGACGAAGGGCAAGGGCTGGGGTCTCAGGACCCTTCGACACATTCCCAAGGGAACATACGTTTGCGAGTATGTCGGCGAGATCATCTCCGATTCAGAGGCCGATCATCGGGAGGACGATTCGTACCTGTTCGATCTGGACAACCGGGTGAGTAGGACTTTCGCGTTCCAATATATTGATCCCTTCGTCGTCTCATTCCTTTTTGTCCATCCTTCAGGACGGCGAAACGTACTGCATCGATGCCAGACGCTATGGGAACCTCGCTAGGTTTATTAATCATTCCTGTGCACCGAATCTGCTACCTGTACGCGTTTTCGTCGAACACCAGGACCTGCACTTTCCGAGAATAGCCTTTTTCGCCAATCGGGATATCGAGGCCGACGAAGAGCTCGGGTACGTTAATACAATGCCGATTGATATACCTAACGGGTAAGGAGCTGATTAGGAGACTTGTATACGCGCGGAAGTGAAACACTGTTGATGGATATGTGGTGTCTTATGAATAAAAGCTTGTTTCAGTTTTGGTTTTAATTGGCTTTGGATCTACGATCGCGCGGCGACTTAGTTTTCCGTCGACATTGGCCTCTTCGGATTTATTTCATTTCCTACTGGTTTTTAACTTTATTCTGTTGCACCGCGGTCAAGAGGGGGGCATTTTTTTTTCACGATAAACTCGGTGCGCTTTGTAGACGTTAACGTTCTTTGGATGATTACCATTTTCTTGGGCATTCGTTGTTTCAAGGAAGGTAAGATCTGGACGCGGTGCCTTTTAATCGTGCCTGTAATTATAACTAAATTTATCGCTAGCTCTCCGAACGGTTTACAATTGTACTCTTTTTATGGTGTTTATCGATGCTTGTCAACATGAACGAAACATTCTCTGCCTCCAGCTTCGATTACGGGGAAAAGTTCTGGATAATAAAGTGCAAGTCCTTCACGTGTACCTGCGGCGCCGAAAATTGCCGGTATTCTGAGACGACGATTCAAGTTACCCTGGATAATTACCGCAGGAAGATCCAACAGGAGGAAGTGCTAGCCAACCAGATATCTTAGCTTTCAAGTGGACGTAGCTAATTCTTTGAATCGTGCGACTTTTGGCTTTAATTCTGCGCGCCGATTGGAAAGAGCGCGCGGCCATTTCAATTTCCGTGGTTTCGTTTTGACAGTCACGACACCTGGGTCGAACGAGAAATGCAAGTACAAAGGGCGGAGGGATTACGGACTCCGTTCGCGTCGTTTATTAGGCGAATCTCTTTATTTTAATTGGAATTAGCTTTCCCACGCTTTGTCGAACCGCTTGAGGTTTATTCGCAACTCATCCCCGGGGTGTGTTATCCTATTATGCCAACTTTCTCGCGATTGATCTCCTCGAGAATGTGCCGCTCGGTAGAGCCTTTTAAGGAGTAGATTAAGCGTCGTGCATAATAGTGCAATTGTGTTTTATATGCATGGTATATGCGCGGGTGGATATTTGGACGTTTGGTAATGGGATAACGATGGAGTGCTGGTAACGTGGACGTTTACTATGGTGCGAGTGCCCACGGTTTAATTGATTCATCGAGCCATTTAACGCGATCTTGTTAAACATGTTTTTGATTATTTAGATTGTTAGTTACTGTCCGTCAAGACTCGCTGCAACATGCCCATGCGTCGTCTCTTATGTGCAGGCTAAGATCACACCTTTTTGTACAAATGACAAATCTTTTGTATAATAAAAAAAAATTGTAGTTCTTTTTATAAACCCTGGAAGCGTGTCATTAGACCTTGAGGCGATCCGGGGCTGACAATAGTATTAACGATACGCGAATACCATTATGTATCTATTTTACGTATTTGTTACTGTATTCTATCCGTAGGTAACAATATTCTGCAAACGAGAGGTAATTTCAGAGTTTTAAAAACACCGACCATGTTAATTTTCGTCAGGAGAAAACTGAGTTTTAATTGACATTGATATATTTATCTCGAATGTAAGACCTACCGAATTATCATTAATTACCGATAATTACCATTCTCATTATTCGGTACTTGACCAAGTTTTTATAGTGTTATGAAAGGGGTCATTCTATATATCAAAACGTCAAAATATTTATAAAACTTTTCTCCAAACTAGGTGCAGGGAATCATTCGAAATTTCAGCACGTGATCATGGAGACCGAGGCAGAACGTCATGCTCTTGAGATTTCATAAAAAAGAAAAATTCTTGTTTGAAAAATGAAATTTCACGGGCACCGCATTCACGTGCTGAAGTTTCAAATGATTCGGTGCACCCTATTTCGAGAAAGGTTTCACAAATATTTTCACGTTTTCATTTATATCTAGAATGACCATTTCGTAACACCTTAACGAATGGGACGTTTTCTTTTTCGTTTCCTATTTATCACAGTCTGTATTAACAGGATAAGGTAAACTGTGCATGGATCGTAATAAGGTTTCTCGCCTCATTGTAATGCACGCTCGGAATGCCGGGGGCGAGGTGGCGCAATTAAAACGTAAACTACGAGCTTCTCGAAGACAAAGCGGCAGCTTCTTTAGCGGTCCTCCAGGAGTCGAGGAAGAGAGGTTCGGGTAATTGTCAGCGTCCTTGAAACCCAGGAACCGTTTTTGATAATTTGCCTTTTGTGCCGGAAACTTTCACCCTGAGTCTCGCCAGGAAGCACCTTCGACGAAAGAGGGGAAGGTAACTTTATTAATTAGGTTAATATTTGCTTACTTCGGAATTTATTCCGGAGGATCCGAGCAGATCCTCGACCCGACGACGGAGGAGATTAACTCTTTAATGGTATTCTCGTACTTAAATGAAGGCGGCATTTTTCACTTCCGTGAGTTCGTCACCAGTGGGACTGGAACAATAGGAATATTTTAAAGTTTACCGTACCGAGAACTGTAAGTACTCCTAATTAAACGGGCAACGTTGATACCGTTGGGGATGAAACAAACTTAAACTGGTAGTTTCGAGAAACTCTAATTAAGGGCATACTGTAATTTATACTTAAGTGGAGGATGTTTCATTTTTTAATATTCGGGCTGTTCCTTTTAATCCGGTTTTGCTACATTGGATATTTTGTTCGATCAAATGTAGGCTAATGTAACCCCGTTTATTTTTTAAGATCATTTCAAGAGTATAGAGTATTGTTAAGAGCGTTTCACTTTTCCGACGCCATGTCTATCGCCAAGTGGAGTATGTGCTCCTTTTGAGAAGTATTCCTCGCATCTTTTAATTTGTCAATTTATTTTATCCAGGTTTTAAAGTAAAGGACCACTTTGCATCTCATTCCGAGGCAATTGCTCGGCATTTTGCATTTATCTTCTTACGTTACCGACAAAAAGATCGTATAGAGGTTACAGACAAGAATGTATACATCCTTAAGTGGAAAATACGCTGTTTGTTTTCTTCATTCTTGCCGCAAAAAACGTGAAATCAATCCCACTTTTCGCAACAGCTGCTCATAGATTTCTCAAAATCGAAGTGTTTTGCTACATGCATTAACGTGACAGTGTAGCCGAAGACGTTACGTAATGTTGCCAAACAATTGAACCAAAGCTTCCGGGTCCCGATTCTCGAATTTCGGGCAGACTTTTGACATGAATATGTCACAGGGCTGGGGGTCGGTAATAAATTTCTGTCATATTGTTTTGTAACGCATTCTTTGTCACTGTTTATATTTTCCGGGGTCGGGGGTCGAATTTGGATTCCGCTGGGGGCGATTGGACAGTCAGCTGTTATGTCTCGGACAGAATCTTCCCATAAGAACCTATAGAGTCAGCAGAACTAGCAAGAAGCAGAGATGAGCAGGATCTCTGCAAGAAGTCTATCTGATGATAAGTAAAGAGTGTCCCTAAATTCAAGATTTGAATTTTATGCCAATTGTGCGGTAAAGTGTTGCTAACGAAAAAAAAAAAAGATAGCGGGACAGCTGACAGTTCAGGTTTATTAAAATTGCAGCGTTACACGAAAGAACACGCGTACAGCAATTTAATTACATAAACAATTTAATTACTGCATGAGTCATTTCCTGGTCGGGTAATTTCCCGTTTTGATGATCAGAATTTGCCGCCCAGACCATGCGATTTAACGCCGTTGGAATTTTTAATGTCATTTCATGCATTTTTATGTGGTTTATGCCAACAAGCCCACGACCACCCACGCCTTGAAGGAGGAAGTTGAGCACTGTATCAACGAAATTCAGCCACATTTATGTGAAATGGTCATGGAGAATTTCAACAAATGAGTGCATATGTATCAGCAAAGCCGTGGAGGGAATTTATCCGATGTACTATTCCATACATAACCCTATGCTGTATGCTTTATGAATCAATAAAAAATTTACAATTTTTAATAACACACGTGTGTTTTCTATCGAAATTACTTCCTGCGTGAATTTTGGGACACGCTTTATATACCATGAGAAATTTTCCATACATAACCCTAGGCTGTATACTTTATGAATCAATAAAAAATTTACAATTTTTAATAACACACGTGTGTTTTCTATCGATATTACTTCCTGTGTGAATTTTGGGACACGCTTTATATACCATGAGAAATTTTCCATACATAACCCTATGCTGTATACTTTATGAATCAATAACAAATTTTCAATTTTTAATAACAAACCTGTGTTTTCTATCGAAATTACTACCTGTGTGAATTTTGGGACACCCTTTATATGATAGGACTTCTATGGGAACTGCTTGCGTTGCAGCAAAGAATTCAGAAGTCCTATAGAAGCCCAGATCTTATGTTAGCGCTTGATGCTCAAAAATTTGGCCAAGAAACCAGAAATGGGGGTAAAAGAAAGATCGCATGTGTTAGCCATCGATATCTCACATACGGGAGGAAGAGAGACGCATATAGAAACGCGAGTATTGGGTATCAGATAAAGAAAGAATGCAATTCGCTATATATCGCCATAATATGAAGAGAGATGGAGAGATGCTTAACAGCGCCGCCATCCGTTGGCTAACGTACTATTTATCCAGCATCGAACGTCCGTATCTTTATGGGCTTCTATGGAGACTTCTGAATTCTTTGGTTGCAGCGATGCAATGAGAGATGGAGAACGCACCTCCGATGTAGGGATAAGAAGATGCAAGTGAATAAGTCTAATGTCTGTAGCTGAATGCGATTTGGTCTTCTCCAATTTAATAAACCTAAGTTGTGCTTTAAGAAGTGAGAAATCATTTTTCAACCTTCCCAACGGCATAACACAGCGACGCGTATTGTGTTGTTCCTAAGTGTATAGCGATAATTAAAAATTCGGGCTCGCCTTCGAAATCTGCAGTCGAGCGGCAACGAGGACGTAATCCTAAAAGCGATCAAAAGGAACGGGAACGATTTAATCAGTTTCTTATTAATATTCCATTTTCGCCGAGCACGTCAGATAAAGAAAAATACGAAGTTTTTCTACATATGAAAGCGAAAATTACGGATTAAAGGGAAGAGAAGAAACTTAAATCAGCTGAGCGTATTAGAACATTTTGTTCGAAGCAAAAGACGCCATAGGACATATTCATGATCCCATGTCTTTCCCACGAGGGAAAGAATTTTTTCGCATGCGAACGGATTTGCATAAAAATTTTGCATCGTTGGGAAGTCAAAATTGCGTAATTGGTCGACATTTGAAAGTCTTATAGGAAATTTTCTGTTTCACGTGTGAAAGATGATTGTATGAGTTCCAGAATAGGGTCCCTAGTAACGTATCAAATCTACAAAGAATTTCGACAAAGTCGTTTGATCGTGGACACAGGTCTTCAGGTACGGTGGAAGCGTCGGTGAGGAGGGAAGCGGTGATTCGCTCGTCAGGCGAATGGAGTCGCCGGTCGACTCGGACGAGGTTCAGTCGACTCGAGCGCTCGCACCGGCGCGGAGCCTCTCGGCAGTGTTGCCGAGCGCTCGGCCGCCGTGCCGCTGGTCCCGGGCGCCGATTGGCCGGCCGGCGATCCTGCGCGCGCAGTCGCCCGAGCCGATTGGCTGGGCGCTTGCGGCGTTCGAAATTCAATTGAAAGCGCCAGTTAGTGTAGCGACCGTGCGGCGCTTGCAGGCGCTATGCGTAGCTGCGTAGCCTCGTAGTTTTCGGCAAGTGCGGCGGAGCCTTTTTCTCCGGAATATGCGTCCGCGCGGCCCGGGGAGGTGCGGCAGTGCGTGGAAAGTGAGCCAAGACCAGACAAGGAGTTAGGATGGCGAGCTGACGGATATTTTACGCCTACCTCTAACGACGACGGCGAAGCTGAGGCTTGCAGAGGAACTGGAAGGTACGGTCAAGCTTTTACGTCGCCGAGGAATTTTCGCTTAAAACCCCTCGCGGTGGGTTTCCACTTAGACAACCCTGTCCTGGTCCTAGGTAAACGTCCGGTTTAAATATTATTTCGAGTACTCTATATTTTTCATACAAACATTTTCAACGATTGAGGGCACTGGAGGGTAGGAACGAGCTTTTCCGGCGTTCCTCCAAGTCACTCGGAAATTCATTTTACCTCTCAGGTTGATTGGATACTTTCGTTTAAGGGACTCTGACCTGGTGCTAGGTAAACGGTAATTATACCCCGGTTTAAGTACCATTTCGAGTATCTCACATTTTTTGAAATATTTTTATCGTTCATAATTTTTTCATCCGACCAAACGGCGACCTCGTTCGAGTAACCTGTTGATGGGACACCACGGAGGCACGAACTCCCGAATTCGGTCCAGAATCCTAAATCCCACCCCCAGCATGGACGTTACATTAAATACCAAACCACGTATTGGCAAAATTTCGGTGAAAGGGAGGGCGACTCATGTGGGTAATCAAATTGCAATTTTCCTAGCCTGGTGGAAGTTAGACCTCGCGATAATTTCGACGTGCGAGTTTCTTGATTTCCCGCACGATTTCATATTCATTTCCCGCGGGACGAGTTTTCCCTTTTTTCGGCGCGTATAAATCTCGCCGGTGGATAATTCGACGCTTTCCTGAAATTCTCGACAAACCCGACCTCATCTTTCCGCCTTCGGGAATATTCGGTCGTTGTAAACACCGGGAGTAATCTGAATTTTTTTTTTTCACCCAAATTTTACAAAAGGTCCCTTCGGCGTGTGAGTTTCTTGATTCCCCGCACGATTTCATATTCATTCCCCGCGGGACGAGTTTTCCCTTTTTTCGGCGAGCACAAATCTCGGCTGGTGGATAATTCGACGCTTCCCTGAAATTCTCGACAAGTCCGACCTCATCTTTCCGCCTTTGCGAATATTCGGTCGTTGCAAATACCGGGAGTAATTTGCAATTTTTTTTTCAGCTAAATTTTGAAAACCATACTCGGAAATAGAAAGTCCGACTCGAGGAGCTATTCGCTTGGAAGTCAGGAAAAAGGAAGTTCTTCTTTGAGGACTGGTTGCCATTAATATCGTATAAGGAATTACAATGTAATTCAGTAGGAAAAAATCGGCATTGAAATTGTTACAATCATGTTTTGGCAATTTCTAACAATTTTCCGTGATTTGTAAAATTCCGCGTGAATTTTCTTTCGTACTTGGTGATTCGACCATTGATTTTAAATAATTCTGAACGTGTTTTATTGTCGCCACTTGTTTCGAACAATTTCAACGTGTTACATTGTAAAACAATGTTCCTAACGGTTTTTAGTTGATTTCTACGCGTTTTTCAACATTAAAACACGTGATTTGGTGAGTTAATAGCTCCTCGGTCTGACTCCTTTTAGGTAAACTCGGATTTTCGCGGACCAGGACGAAACAAAAGAGCGTCGAAATCTCGTTACCCGCTCCGTCGCTTCGTTTCGTAGGAATCAAGGAAAAATGACTGCCTTCTAAAATGCATTGGAATTTTCGCGACGCGGTTCTTTAAATTTCTCGGGGATGATTCCAAGCCAGATATACAAGGCATTTAGTTGAACTATTTCCTTTTTTTTTTGCAAATTAGTGCTGCGTATCAAACAAAAGAATATGGTGAAACACGAGATACACGAAATTATTAAAACACGAAACTCGAAACACACGATACGAGAAATCTTTCCTCGCGCGCCGAGTTGTTTCCCCAGCATCCCATTGAGCCGGCATTTCGATGGTTTTGGTACTCGGGGAAAAAAAACCATAAAAATCGCGTGCTTTTTGCCTCGTGTCGAATTGGATTTCGACGGGCAGTAAAACGGAGTGTTGTACCTGTTGGCTGCAATTCAGGTGGTCCGGCCTCGAAAAAGCGGCATTAATTCCTATATCCGTGCCCTTTACGAACGTTTTTACGTTCTTGCCCGAGACCGAGCTTTATCGATCGAGACGAATTTCCGAAACGATTTTTGTCGATTGGACGACTTGGGAAAATTCGAAGCGTTTACGAGGTGGTACAGCAAATTCTGTTAATTAATATTTCATTTATTTATTGATCATTAATTGAGAGGCACGTGACGATGCACCAATTACTTTGGCTTTGGCGGGGTCTTCGTTTTCCTTCCTTTTGGTCTCCTTTGTCGCACGGAAAATATATGTATGTACCTATCGAGTACATAGGAATGAGTCGATCAATTGAAATATTAGGTTACCTGGGAATATTCTCCAATTTTTCATGATTATTGGTGCTTCCGCAAAGAGGACGCAATTCCGCAGATAATTATCGAAGCATCTTTAGATAGCAATTTTTTATTATCCCGTCCGACAAATTGTCTCCTTTAATTTTTCTCTGAAAATACGCGATCATCTCCGTTTATCTAAAAATTCTCGAGAAAAAGTTAATTTAGGAGTTACGGTAAAAAAATCTTTGGGCGGAGATATTGAGACCGCGTTTTAGAAAATTAAACGACCACTGAGAAGCGTTTCCGGAGAGGACATGGAAATTAGTCGAAAGCAATTTTCCAAGAGCTGGGACGTTTTTCCGGCGGTTTTATCGGTCAGAGGCACCTAGATATCCGAGACACGTCGCACAGCATCCCGAGGGTTGATTCGAGGTGAGAATGCGGGAAGAAGTAAACGGGAGAAAGGCGGAGAAGGAGAAGGAGAGGAGCGTATTTAACGGGACGGAATCCTGAGGGACGTCGGCAGGAATTTCGAGGCGAGTCGCTCCTTCTTCGGGATAATCTCTCATCTCGAACTTCTGTAGCTTCTCTCGAGTGAAGCTTGATTGCCGCCTTGTAAATGGTATTCCGTGGTAGTGGCTTTCGGTGCTCTCGCGGTATGTACCTCGACGAATTTGCGGTCTCGTCGGGTACAGAGACAGTCTTATAGTACATTTGGTTTAAAATATTGAACGAATTATATATATATATATATTCTTTTCCGATTTTTTTATCCATTAAAAATGTTGTTCTGCTATAACGCACATGTAGAGTGACTGGAATGTGAAATTGACGAATTGACAAATTTGATGATAATATTATTCCGTGATAACTCCAGGGATTTTAAATCGACAAACACGCGATTTCTTCGAAGATTTTTGTAAACGGACTCACCAACTCGTGGGAATTACAATTCATATAGAAGTAGAATAAAAATTTGTTTTTTTTTTCTATTTCCCATTTTTGTCAAGCGAAAAGGTTACTCTGTCATGACAATGCCCGGGGTTTCCTGGATCTCGAGGACCCTCCAGGAACTCGAAGACGTCTTGGTTGCGATTCTTTGTGGCGATCCTGTTTTCCATTTTTTTTTCCTTTCCCCCGTAATTTGAAATGCCGCCAAGAGGTGGCGTAAACTCGGAAGTGGGTAGAAACTCGTGACATTTACGTTATTTATGTTAAATAAACGTCGACGTTCCTCCAGAAAGGAGTAGATAAAAATAGATAAAAGTAGATAATAGTAACCGAAACTCTGTAAAATACGAATTCTCGACGATCCCCTCCCCTCCGATTTTTCCATTAATTCCGTAAACTCGTTATTCCACGTCCCCTTCTTTAAGTGCCCCCTCGAAACGCGCCGTCTTGCGATTTCCCAGCGTTTATATATACCAGCGGATTTTCAATCGCCGCATGCCGTTAATTTTCCGCGGCTTCAAATCCGATTACACCCCATTATGATCCTAAACTCATTTCGGGAACGTTAATTGACGGGACGCGGAGCAGAGGGGCGAGTTCCGCTCTTCCGGGGGGAAGGATTAGCGCGGGCGTTCTCTATTTTCTCTGTTCCTCCGTTATTATTTATTCACCTTCCATCCATCGGTTTTCCGTTTCGCCTCGCATCACCGTGGTCTCCTGTTGAGGGGAAAAAATGATTTCCGCCTCGGCGCGATGCCACCCTCGAGATAACAATTTGTCTGCGGAAGCATTGTTCGTCAAGCTTCGTCGGTGATCGACCCGCCCTCCGAATATTGTCAAGTAATTTCCATCCGTGTTTACGCCGACGTGTAAGCTTTCCGCGGCTTTAAATTCAATTGCGCGGCATTATGTTAGCGTAAACTCGTCTCGGGGGTGTTAATTCGCAGGGCTGCCAGCTGGGGGCGAGATTTCTCTCGGCGAGGAGGGCGGAGGACGATCGCAGACGTCGCCGTTGTCTTCTAGTTATATCCGCCCGCTATTATCCGCTACTGTTATCGCTATTATAATGGTTATGCTTATCATTATCTTGACGATTATCGACAGGCTCGCCACGTTCGCCAGGGTCTCGCCTTAATTAGAGCCGGTCCCCAGGGCGGCGGGATCGATCGATTCGCGCTCATCCAGGGGAGGAGAAGCGCGAAAAGGTACCGAGGGATGATGCGAAATTGTTTCTCGGATCTAATCTTAGGGGGTGGGGTACGAGTAAAGGCACATCGAGCAAAACATTCAATTTCTAGGCGAAATTTATTTTTTTTTAAACATTCCTTGCTGGAAAGACTTTTTCTCTTTATTCCAGCAAGACGGATATTGGGAAGTCCTCGGCGTTACGAGTCGAATGGTGACAATCTTGTGGCAAGATGATGCGAAAAAAAACAGCACGTGCAAAATTGTTGTAGATATAATTTATTCAATTTGAACAAGTTCATATTTGATCTAAAACATTATTAACGGTGAATGAATATTGATCCATGTTGGCGCAAGGATGAGTTCACCGGTAAGGGATAAAACTTCGAGGAGAAACGTTCCTTTTGTAATAAAAAATTCATTTTCTTTTTTATGGAGTGATTTTTTTTTTTCTGACGATGTAAGACTGTTTTTCAGACGTCGAAAGAAATATTATAAATCTCGCGTCAGGTTTTCTATTCGCTGATGGAAATATTCCCGCGAATTTAGATAGCCACTGGTCGGACAGGTGACGTTTCGAAGATCGTTTGACAAAATGGGAGTAAGTACGCAAGGGGAATTTGGGATGTTTTGGCATTCAATTCATGAAGGCTTTCAAACGACAAGTATCCATTGCATTATTTTCCATGCGTCGAGGAGATTTTTTTGGAAAACCGGAAAATAGGTAGAACCGCACGAGAAATCGATGTCCCGGTTCCTGTGTATTTTCGGAGCGGTTGAATCCCCGATTTAACTCGAATAGGTGAATTTTTGAGAGTGGCGGGCGGGCTTCCGACGCGGCGAGCTTTAAACCTGGTTATGAACACTTTTACGTGCCTCCCTGTACCGAGGGCAGGGCGTTACTCGTAAATCTCGAACACGCGAGGGGAGATCACCGGTTATTGGTAGTTGCGCATTTCAGGAACGAGGCTTTGAAAAAAATGTGCCTCGTGTCCAGATCTCATCGCGCATCTTAAGGTGATACGAAAGTGTGACGTATACGTACCAAAAAGTCAAAATATAGTATTTATAAACCTTTTCTCCAATCTGGATGCACTGAATTATTTGAAACTCTGACATGTGATTATGGAGGCTCTAAGGAAGAACACGCTGCCTGTGAAATTTCATTCTTCCAAAAAAAAAGAACATCTCTTTCTGGTTCTTGTCCGAGATAAATGCAAAGCTTTTTACGAAAAGTGAAATTTCATGAGCAGCGCGTTCTTCCTTAGAGTTTCCATAATCACGTGTTAAAGTTTCAGATTATTCGATGCACCCTGTTTGGAGAAAAGTTTTATAAATATGTTGACTTTTTGGTATGTACGTATACATCACACTTTCGTATCACCTTAAGTGCTCTGTCGGCTGCGTGGGAAGGCGAGAGAAAATTGCAGTATAATAAATTTCAAAATAAATGTCATGAGTATCAGGTCCTTCCTTAAGGCCTTCATATGCACGAGGTGAAGATTTAACCGATTTGGTACACCTAGTTAGGATAAAAAATTTCATAAACGGGACCTTGGAACGCCGCTTTCGTATCACCTTAAAGGAAAGGGTTGGAAAGGTGCGTTGAATTCCCCATGTAATTCTTCCAGGTGGATTTTAGAGGGGATGCGTGCGCGTGTCCGGCTTTAGGCCGTGAGATTCGCGTCGTGCTCTAAACTCGGTTATGAACACTTTTATGAGCCTCTCCATCCTGGAGGCGAGGCGAAACTCGTTAATCTCGAGCACGCGAAGGGAGATCGGCCGCTGTTGGTCAGACAGATAGCGTAAAAACAGTGAAGTATAATTTACCGTTCCCCCAAAGGTGGGGAAGAAAAAAATACCCGGGTGATTAATTCTCCCTTAATGAGAATATTTAGCCCATTTTACGGCTAAGAACGCTGTTTCATGATTTATCGACCCCTAATAGATGGACGTTTGGACGCGACATTTATATCTCGAGATGTAATATATATATGTATCAAATTAATAATGCCTTTATCTTCTGACATACTTTGAATATGTATCGTTTAGTTCCTTGGAAATGATTTTGAGGGTTCGTTACTATGTATTGGGGTCCATTGGGCGTTATCGTTCGCTCAATGCGTAATCAGGAAGCGGCAAATTTTGAAAATCGTTCCCAGTACTCCGATAAACGTTCGACCAGTTATTCCTGACGTTATCGAGGATTCCGATGATTCCATGTTCGAAGACTCAGTGTCCAAGTCCACGGAACTCGCTCTAAACTCGGCTGTGAACATTTTTATGAGCCTCCTCAAGCCTGGAGCGAAGCTGCAGTCGTAAATCCTGAAAATTCGAAGGGAGATTGATCGTTATTGGTCGGACACGATATGCCGACCTGACCTGGGATAACACTTTCGAAACTCGATCGACCGTACTTTCCCTCAAAACTAAGGAAATCCTAAGTTTTCCCAACTACGGGAGAACATAGTTTCGTGTACCTCTTTATCACACTTCGTGGAGGACATAAATTCTCACATAAGCATCATCAGGAATAAACGTTCGAAACATTTCATCACACACCTTGCTAATGGTAACTCGCCATTTTAGTACTTTTATAATATATTCCTCCTTTCCGAGAAATGAAATCTTGTGAGTTTCAGGACCTCTATAATCACGCGCTGATGTTCCCAAATGATTCGGTGCATCCGGTTTGGAGAAAAGTTTAATAAATTAATTTTCCCGTTTTATGTGTATAGAATTACTCTTTGATATTAACTTAAGGAAATCGGGCTTCATTTCGCGGAGACGCAACTTCAATCAAGGCTGATGGTAGATGTCTTTTCCAGACTGCTCGCGAACATTGTCTTGTCCTGCTGGACCTGCAGGGGTATCTAAGGTCCTTTAACGTCTCATCCCCTTTCCCGTCTCCGAGCTTTCTCGCAATGGCTCCCCTAAACCTTATCGTTGCACTCCAGTGTCGCGCTCGTTAAAGGGCATGATGGCTCGGCCACGTTTACCGAGACCTCGGCTCGGCTCAATATATATCCCGGGGTGTAGCTGGGAAAATGCTTTAAATTAACGTTAACGTAGACCTATGACCCCGCGATATCAGGGCCGGTCGCGCCCCTAAATAGCTCTCGCATTTCGTGCGGGTAAAATCAACCGACTTGCCGGTCCTAATCTCGGGGAATATCGAGGACGTGTTCCGCGAGACTGGAAGAGTTATATACGCCCCACCCGATTTCAACGGCGAGTAAGGTTATGTCCGCGCACGCGCCTCCGCGACCACGTGTTAAGCTATTCCAAAAAGGGTCATTTGTTTTATACATATCGAAACGTCGAGAACTGTTTATGAAACTTTTCCTCCTAACTGGGCGCACCGTATCATTTACAACGTCAGCGCGTGATTATGGAAATTTTCTGGAGATTTTATTTTTCAAAGAAAAACATGTATCCTCAGTTCTAGTCCGGGATAATGGGGAAATATTTATTTTTTCTTGTTTTTCCAGGTATTCGTACCTCTCGTTAGAGGTTTATTTGTTCAAGGGTGCGCACGATGAAACCGTCGAGCGTGTTCCTGATTTTATGCACTTCCTCGTTACGCCAATTTGAGCGTTTCGCTTCGCGCGGATATTAAATTCAATTTTTTTGGGATAATATCTCGAAAGTTCGGGTAATTGGTTAGGGAGCACTTCGCGGCAATCCCGTCTTAATAAATCAAACACTGCCGAAGCGGATCTCTCTACTCGGGAGGGATTTAATCACGTGCGAAGGGTAAGTGAACGAGGACGTTTACCGTCTTTCGTCTCGTTGCACTCCATTGCTCTTCGAGGAGTAACATTTGAAACCGTGGTGTAGGTCGTCGTGGGAAATCGATATTTTCGATCGACAGGTTGCGTGCCCTCCCCCGAGTTAGGGGGTACTTGCAGGCCGACTCGGTTTACGAATTTCATGGCGTAATTTCGATTCCAATCGAGAGCCCGTTTAACTGCAACCGCGTATATAGATCATACCGTGCGTGCATAGACATTCGCCTCTCGGATGAGTTCAGCGATGTGCAATCCAACTTGGGATTTAACCATGTTTTTTGCACATTTTTATGCCAACAAAGAGTCGTCGAAAATTTAGTATTAAGGCCTTACAAGAACCAGTACCATTTACAAACAGTACAAACTGCGTTGTTATGAATTTATAAGAACTTATAATATTTATGGGGGAATTTTCATGCCTTTGGATATTTTGAAAAATCGCTAAAATATGGGCTAACTTGTTGTAAGGCCTGGGTGATTAAGTATCGATTTTGGATGCATATTCCAGGTTATCAGGGATTTAATCATGAGGGGAGAATGCCGAGGGTTGTTTCCTGCCTCACGTCTCGGTACACTCGATTACTCTGAGAAATTTCCAAAATCGGTAATAGGTTATTGTGTAAAATCGATATTTCGAGGAACAGCGGCTGGGGATCATGGGGTTAGTAGGTCAATAATTACTTTCACGGTTTATCTATTATAGTTAAGTATTCTTTTTTTTTTACATATCTTCCTGATTTATATCTATACTTACTTTATGAATTTCATTTTAATTGAGGTCGAAGCGTGTTTAATTGCATTTGTGTATATCGACTGTGCCTGAACGGAAACAGACGTATTTTTCATAAATTGTAATAATTTATTCATTTGGTTTCCGAATTCTCTTTGCGAGGAAATTATCGGAAGTTTACGCATCGCGGTCAGTTATTAAAATCGGAACATCGAAGTATTTGTTACTCATTACGTTTCGACGCCAATGGAGATACTTTAATTAACGAATGTTTAGTCGCAAGGCTGTCAGACCAAAGTACAAATTTAACATGTCGATCGAAACGCGATCCTCTCGTCCGACAAACCGCATGCTATAATTTCTATGGAAACTGCAAGTGCATTTAACTTCATGTATGCACATGCACATATGTGCACGTGAAGGGCGAACTCGGAGTATTGTTGAATTCATGCCCTAACTCGCATTGCGAGAGAATTACCACAAACTTCGTGCATTGTAAATTGTCATGTAAATGAGGATATCTCAGGAAAAGGCATTTTAATGTTAATACTTTAATTAATAAACATTTAGTCCACGGCTGATAGGACGGGATATAATTTTAACACGTCCTTTACAAAGTGATTTCATTGTTTAATTATCTTGAGACGTGTTGAAAATCTCATTCGTAACTAAAATCATATTTTATCGTATTGACGTGCACTCAGTACACGTATTGCGTGCGCTCTATGGAACCCGATGCATTGTCGCATAAGGAGTGGGAGAATTTCCCGCAAATTAGGGGAATTATCCGGAATAATTTTTTTTTCCTGCAATAAGTGATTAATGAAATTGCAGTGCCGCGGAATTGATCGACGCGATTACCACACACGCGCGCTTATCACCTCGTGTCGTCTTCCGTGACGTCACGGAAGCTTGAACTTAACACTTATCAAGGGGGCAGGAATTTTTTTTTCAATTTTCTCGAAAGCACTTGGGTAACGCCAGCACGATTCTAAATCAAAGCAACTGGATTCCTCTTTACCTCCGTTCTTTCCGTGTTGAAATTTTGATCTTACTTAGAACCTCTCATTTTGGACCTTTTATTTTTTTTTATCGATTTTCATATATTGGATAGGAAAAACAATTTCTATGTAATCGGGGCCTTTTAAACCTTAAACGTGGCAGAGATTTCCATTTCTTTTCCTTGTGGGTCTAAAGTAGGATTTGATTTTTATTAAGTATATGCTTTATTTTTAGTAGGTTTAGTATTAATGTAAATATTTGTATTAATAAAGTAGGGTTAAAATTTATACCCGGGTTTACTTTTTATATATCGTTTACTTGAATTCGTCCCGACCTCCTTATTGAAGGACTTCCTGGAGATAGAGGACTGCAAGAAAGTATTCTACCACTTGTGGGGTTGATTTTCCGGGATGGAAGGTTTCCTCGGTATTTGCCGAGTGTCGAGTTGGTCCAGTTGGCAGCAGTTGGTACGGAATGGGAGTGTATTTTGGAAATTGAGATGTAACCCGGCGTCCCGATAAAGGACCCTCCGTAAATCTCATTCGGTCGATGTGGGAAGGAAACCCCAGGAACCCACCGACATTACTTTTCTGTCTTCCGGGCGAACAAATCGACCGCCGGAATTGCTTTCTATACAGCGTTAAAAAAAATAATATCCTAACTTTATGCCACTTTTCTTGAAATTATCATCCGCACTAACTCCGTGACAATTTATTTCCATATTTTATAAATGTGGTATGAAATAATAAATTGAATTGGAGATTCTTGATGAATGAATATCAATTCGGTTTTAAGACATCAGATTTATCGTTTTACTGCAACTTTGTGTACCGAAAGGGCATGGATTTCGTGAATCTTTTTAACTGCGGGATTTTTTAGGTAAAATGAGGAATTAAGAAAGTTATCTGGAGGTGACTAAAGACTTTATGTCGATATTTAATTGTGGAACACGGATTTAAATGTTATCCACTTTGCAGTTCTACTTAGCCTGGGAAACTGGATGAAATGAATTAAAAGACAGTCCCACGGCTCTTGTTACGAATATTTAAATTCGAGAACAGCTGGTTTGCTCGACTAAGAAAACACCGTGGCACCGCAAAATTAAAATAGCTCTTCTCAATTCTACCGACTCAGCCCTGCAATTATGCGAGTACACGTGGAGTTTGGTATTTTGCGTTGAACGGGTGCATAAGTGACACCTCATTTCCTGGTAACGCAAGAACTCAAATTGTCAGGAAAAAGCTCATAGGTGGACATTGGTCCTTTTTTATTTGTTCTGCGATCCGAACGTTCGATTAATACTTTTTCATTTAAGGAGCCTACTGACGAGATCGGTAACATCAACATCTAGCTCTTTTTGGGATATTTAATTCTGCACTTTTTCGTGACATTTAATTATACACCTTTCGTCTCATTCAACTCCTCCCTCCTCCTCCTAAAAAAAAACAAATTTTCAAGTTTAGCAAAGGACAGCATTGCCGATAAAATTTTCCTTTTACTGTCGGAATAATTTCACTAACAGCTAAAATGTTTGCAATTATATCGGGCGTAGATATTACCAATGACGAATTTTCTTTAGAAAAAAAAAATGCTTCCCAAATTAGCAAATAAAGTCGCAAATGCCAAAAAAATATCACTATTCGAACGAATGAGCGATATTGAGTTTGTCGTTACTAGAAGATAGTATTGCAGCGACGAATAGAATTTCTGCTGTTCCAATAAATTAATCGCATTTTGTTGTCGATGTAATGAAAATCTTTCTGTATACAAATGTTCACGTTTGTCGAAGCAAGTGAAATTTCACGTTATGACTGTGAAGTTTTCTTCTGCGTGCCGATTTGCACGCTCACATCTAAGTCGGAGAAAGACGTAGGTTTGGGTAAAAATCGTGAAAATACCACCTCCGGCATTTTCTATCCCGCCACCTCTGAGCACCTGCGGAAAGGACGATGTGCACGGGTAATGGCCGCAAAGCCATGAAAAGTTTAATCGCCTTTAAATCCGCACCAGCTTTGTAGCAACCCCCGCGGGTCATAATGATGGAGTGCGAGCCTCGTGATTTCTGGATGGCCGAGCGAAGTTGTCTCCTCCGTTGTGCAAATCCGCGGCTTTTCGCTTTCGGGGTTCGCGTTTCGAGAGTTTCGGGATGAAGCTCGTCCTTTCTCGCGCCCCAGGCACGTCTCGTTACAATTCCCCATCAAATTCCACCGAGTCGAAACGAGGAGCTCTCTAGCTGCCGATTATTCGCGAAAACGACAAAAATTAAGCTTTACGTGTTTCAATCGTTTAGTGATAGAAATTGAAGTATTGAAGATTTTCCAATAGGTTTATTCCATTTTTCTAAAACAGTCAAAAGGTGATCTTCGAGTTCTGCCGAATTCATATCTCGTTCGCGACAACGAAAAAATGTTATATACATCATTATACATTTCTTGTATTTTCCTGGAATGCGCCATGACAGATTAATTCAAGCGCAATTGCCTCTTCTGTGTTTCCTCGGAAAGGAGTTTTTTTTTCTCCTTTTTAATAAGGCTTCTATTTTTTTTTTTTCATTTTTCGATCACTGAAATATGTATTATTCGATTTAGGATTTCTCAGAGGTTTGTTAAGAGATGTCATTATGACGAGGTCGAGGGATAAATTAATTCAATCGAAATTGCGGTTTTCTGCGTTTCGAATATTACTTCCCGTTGTTCAGTGGAGTTGTTTAAGGTTTAATAAGGTTTATTTTTATTTGTGTTACGAGTTCCGATATTTTCCGGGATTTCCCCTCGACAGAATTAGCTGTTCAATTATTCCGAGCTCGGGGGATTAATTAATTCAATCGGAATTACGTTTTTCTGCATTTTCAGGCCTCCTCTCGATATTCAATGGAGTATTTTAATTGTTGATAAGGTTTCTTTTTATTTGTATCACGAGGTTCGGCATTTCCCGGGGTTCCGCTACGGGAGAGTCAGCCGTACATTTACGGCAAGTTGGATTAATTGTAGATTACACTTTTATGCATTTTAAACATTTCATACTCGATATCTAATGAAGCCTAATATTATGCTTTACACCAACGTTAATATTATTAATTTTGCGAAGCTTTCATCAAAATTGCTTCAATTTTCCCCGTTTAAATCGTCATGCACTCTTTTGCACGTTTCTCGACGAGTATGCCACACGATAATTAAAAAAAATGTTAGTCGAATTTTTGTCCTTTTTAGAAAGTTTGTCGAAATGAATCTACTCGCGTCGCGCGAGTGATTTTTTACCCGAAGCTCGGAAAACTAGACGAAGAAAAAAAGGACTGGTCGAAAAAGTCGAGAGAAAGATCACTTTCATATTACGGTAAAATAATATAGATTTTTATCCATTAATATGGGAAATATTACGTCACCATGTTCGCGATCCGGTCGTTGAAACGTCCGTGATAAAATGAGAGGTGTTCCGGAAAGCGCTCCCGCGTGAATTTGAAAAGCAGGACGAATTTCCCGAAAATTAAACGGGACGGTTTGCGGCCGGGCGAAAAAGGCGGAAAAAAAAATTATTTCCCTCGGGGATGAGAGTAGGTATCGTCGAGATAATTGCGGCGCTTCGTAATTGTCCCCGTTATGAGATGCACAGAATTCCTTTGACTCGCGAGCGACTGAATGCATATAATTAATTCGATATTTTTAAGTTACTACTTGTTTGGATTTAAATCACGGCTGTAAATGCACTGCGATAATTCTCCAAAAGGGCGCGCGGTGCATTAGGGAATGAAATAATTGAATATTCCATGCTATATGGATTTTCCAGTCCACTTGCGTTATTGGTTGCGTTCAGTTCACTTCGAATGAAGAAAATTTCTGATATCTGATATCGGATTCACGCGAACAGCTGATTGGGTCGAATAGTGCATCGGATGTTAGGGTAGACACAATTATATAACTAAAAGCTTGAGCTGGATGTCCTGGTAGAGCCGGACCTTCCATTTCCGGTGCAACGGAAGAGTCCTTTTAGAATTTCCGATCCTTTTCTTAGACGCCAAAGGGTGAGCTTCCAGTCCTGATCAGTTCGTTTCTTCCGCTTTTCCGGCATGACAAAGAAATGGGCTTTACATTTTTCCAACTGTTCAATAGCTGAAATCGTTCGGAAAAGGACTTCACGAATTTACGCATCAAATTAATAAATTTTCGAGACGGCAGAACGATGAGCTTTCAAATTTTTGATCAATTAGTTTCTTTCGCTTTTGCGGCATGACAACAGAAGTGAGTTTCAAAATTTGCCAATTGGTTTATTTCATTATTCCAATGTAATCAAATAGAGTGATGTTCCAGCTAATCCATATCCCGTGCATTTCCTTCGTAATCAAAGAGGGAGCTTTAAATATCGGGCATCCCGTCCCCAAATTTTTCCAGCACAACAAGTGATGAGCTTCACCAATCAGCTGATCTATCCTATATTTTTAGGATGACAAAAAGCCGACTCTCAAGTTCTCCGGAGTAACAAAAGGGAGAGTTTTAAGTCCCGGTTGATCCATCCATCTCGCTTCTCTGGGAGAAAGCTTCAGCTTTAAGTTCCGGCCGATCCATTTCCTCTCCTTTTCCGTGTAACCAAAAGGGTGAGGGTAACTTCCAACCGATTCATTCCTTTTGCTTCCCAGGATGACAAGGACTCCTCTATGCAAGCTCGTTGTCCTTGGAAATCGAGCTTTCCGATTCGTCCTCAATTCCTGCCGAGCTTTCCTCGACACTCCACCTGGAGAACAATAATTGTCCTCCACGCCTCGGTTCGCCAAGCCGGGCCTTAATCCACTAACACATCCCTTCTGTTTTCCTTTCTTCGGCTTCCTCTTCCACTCCCTCTTCGGCTCTCTCGCTCGAGGAAACTTTGCTCGAAAACCTCTCTTTCCCTCTATTTGGCTTCCGTACATGCAGCCGTGCCCGTGCGCACGCATCCTTCGCAAGCACCTCGGCGTACGTGTGCACTCGCGCATGCGCACTTTGCAGGGCACAAGTCGTCTCCAGGGGATGCAACCCAGACATGTACACATCGAATGCTCCTTAAACTTGGAATGATGCGCTTGATTCTACGAACTCGTATCATTTCTTAGATTGCACTTTTCCTGCCATTCCGTACCCCGGAAATAAGGATGGAGAATCAGCTGATTAAGTCGAAAGCACACCTATGTCGCTCCTCTTCTCTCGCTTGCTTGACTCGCAACAGGTGGATGGGATTTTGGCAAGGTTCATCACGTGGGTCTACTTATTCTTTTTACGCTTGTTATTTAATTATCCCCGATAATTATGAAGGTGGCCTATTTAAATAATTGTTTTCACGGAATTAACTTCACCTAACTGTAAATGGATGTAACGCTAAATATGGGATAAATTGATTGTGTTTTTTTTAAATTAAGTACAAATTTCTATTTTTCTGTGTAAAAGTCATGAGTATATTGAGATGAGGTATGTACTCATCGAAGGCAAGGATGTAGGCGCGAGAGATTCTGGTTTCTCTGTGATCCGATGATCGATCACCCGTTAGGTGGCGACCACGACTGGTATGTAGACACGGCGATACCACATCGGCACCTATAAGGCTGCAGCTCCGACATTGTAATCAACTCTTTGACGTCCAGAAGTCCAGTGCACCGAGCACGAAATTAGCAGCAAGGGGTACGTCAGCCAGCTCGGCGAGGTTGGACCTCGATGACGTCCACGGGGCCACCTTCGGCTTCGGAAAATCAACGTCATTTGCAACCTGCTTTCGCGGAAGAGAGAATCCACCCAACCTCGGCGAGATGCCTGGTCGACCTCGATGGAACAATTATATCTCACTCGACGCAAGAAAGTACCACCCTTGAAGCGCGTAATTCACGATGGAAATTTATTCTTGGAATATATCAACAGAGATATGATTGCCTTCGACTGTTATCCTCCCGAAATTAAGCAATTTCAATATCCTTATTTTTAATAACGCTCCGGAGAGTTAGGTTCGATATAAGGAACATTAAAAGTGGATAAATTTATTACTAGACATTACGCAAACCGTGAAGGCCAATTTTTACGTTCTCCACTTTGAGAAAAATCATCCTGGCGATTCAATGTTTTAATATCTTTCTTAATCCTGAGAATCATTTATAGGAATTGTTGCTAGTTTCAGTTTGATCGATGCGTAACATAGCCCGATTCTTAAAACTGCAAAATTTAACGTAATTGAGGATAAAGAGCTTAAATGTATTAATTATAAATTAATGTCAATTGCAGTGGCTAGGTTTAATTATTACCCCCCAGGTGATTCCGATTGAATCTTTGAAATAATACTTTGGAGGAGCTATTGTTCATTTCTGTTTGGCGGGATTGGCGGTTCCTTTAAGGGCGCGGAATCGAAACTCTGAGTGGAGGGAGGGGAGTGTCGAACGTCGGGGGGATGAAAAATCGCGAAATCGCTTTGTCGTGGTATGCAATCAAACCGAGTGGTGAGAGGCAACCTGTGCAAGGGGAAGTGGTTTAGGAAGTAAGACAAAGGCTCGGTGGTTTAATTCGCGCTCGCGTTATTGCGCGAAACTAAATTGAGAAGGACTCGCGTCCAATTTACCGCGATGGAATACTAATTGGGGTTGTCTTCGTCACGAGTGCCTCTTGGTTGGCGAGTTTGAACTGCAGGGTGTAACTTTCGATGAAAAAAGGGACGATATCCTACAAAATACATGCATAGCATCATTCGTGGAGGTCTTATTTACACAGAGCATACTAATTGTATAGCATATTTTCGAGTAATATCATGAACTACGTGACGTTATTTTAATTACATAACCCCCAAAACAAAATCCTGGCAATTAATGTTTCGACCGTCTGGTGAAGTCACAAATAAATAATCGGAAAATGGGATCTCCTCCGTCTCGTATTCGCTCAACAGCAAGACACATTTTTCGGGCTCCTCTCCTCCTTGAGCGTCGAGCATACAGAAATAAGACGTGGATGAAATGATACAAATAAAACATAATACCACTGCCTTCGGCAAGGATTTTAATGGATTGCAGGATTAATGTTTAACATTTGGAGCCCTAGGGCGATCGCCCACCGGGTGCATCGTCACAACTTATAGCGTATGTTATGCAAGTACATGAGCGAATGAAATTTTCCTACGTAATTTTAGGAAATTATAACGTGACGTTACAAAGTTATGCATTTATTTAGTGATTAATGATTTGATTTTATGATTCAACGTGGGTGAATTTTGGGAATACTTTTAACAGGGTATGTGGAATAATAAGCGAGTAAAATTCGTGGAAAAATTATTAGATCGTCAAGTCGTCGCTGTTGTTTGGTATGAAAATTTCGAGTCTGGCTGCAGTACTCGTTGTCACTGGAATATTATATTTTGACATTTCGGGGATGAAATCCTTGTTGGGACGGCCTTAAGGGATGTAAGACCCGGGACACGTCTCTCGCATAAAATTTCTGCTTACCCTCCGCAGCCAAAGGATCACGCGAGGTGCATTTTCCAGCACCGTAGACATTACCTTCAGGCTCCTTTCCCACAAAATTTTTCCGATTTATGCTTCGTACAATTCCCTCTGAATATCTTCAAACCGTGCTTCGATTTGGCATAAAAATTCAATGGAAATTGCAGCAAGTCGGTTTAACGCGAATTTATCAGTAATCAGTCCTACCCTTGAGGCACGTCGCTTTCGCGTGTTTAAACTTAAATATTATATACTACAAAATCAACCGTCACGCGAATTGGCCTAATTCCCTGCTGGAGTATCAAGTTGTATTTTCAGAATTTACGTCGATATCGTTCGCGTGACATTTATTTACTTGCTATTTTTGCCTTCCCTTTTCCCTGGAAATCGTTCGCAGTTATTTTGGAGTCGCCGAAAGATCTCGTAGATTTTTCGCGGACATTTTGCAGGGACTCGCGAAAATTCTCTCAATTCATTCGGCATTTTCGAAACTGATTCGAAAATTACTCGCCTGCTATTTATTATTCCTGTTTACTGAATCTCATTTCCTGAAAAATTATTCGTAATTACCTTGGAATCGATAAGAGATTACGTCGATTTTTAGCAGGCATCTTGACTGATCCCGATACTCATCTTAATTTGGAAGTGAAAACGAAGTAGCATTACCTCGAGATTACACAAGACTTGATTAACTTAAGAAAATGTCGAAGGGGGGGGGGTTCGACATCAAGATTAAGGACTCCCCTTTCCTGTTACTTAGGGTGATTTACCTCCGAGATGCGATATCAGGGCCGAAACTCGAGGGGGTGTCCTTATTTTCGGGACTTTGAAGGAAGCGATGTTTTTGGGGAGTGGTGTTCAATAATTTGCAATCAATACTTTTGCTTCACGGATAATCTTATGCGGTTCGAATGGTCGTAGGGTATCGGAGAATTCGTGTCATGGAAAGGCCGATTTTAGAGAGACGAGATTTTGATAAGTCTTGGACACTTTTCGCGAAATCGAGAAAACTGAAGGATTCAGAAGTTACTTTAGCTTGAGTGATTTTTTCCGAAATTTATGAACTAGTTATAGGGTTGTTTTCTTTTTCCAATGGCGCAGGGTAGATTTACTTCGATATCTGTAAATAAGGAAGGGGGGACGAGGGGATGGAAACGGGTTGTAACTAATTTCAAGATTCATCAGCGGATTATTAGCAAGCAAATAATACTGTTTTAATAAGTACGTGTTAGATGTTATACTGAATTGATAAATAAAAATGTTTAATTTCGAGCAGTATTGCGGGATTGAGGGGCTCGTTAATTCGACGATGAACATTTCACGCTCCGTGTCGCAATCTACAGGTAGAGGAATAGCTCGTGTTTGCCACCGAGAGAATTTCGAAATATCCACACGAATAGTAACCATGCGCCTGGAAAACCTGGGGTCCTCCAGAATACGGGGCATACTATTCCAGACCCCAGGATATTCCTATATCAAAATAAAACACAGCCTCCTATTACCAAAATTTCCGAAAAACCGTAACACCCAGTCTTTAAAAGAGAAAAAACGAAAAGAAAATAGGACGAAATCAGAAAATACCTTCCTCCAGGACACTACTATTATGCTGTCGAAAAGACGCTCTCTGGGCCGACAGAACATTGATTTTGAGATCGATTGATTATTTTATTATTTGAGGGAGATCCAAGGAAGGTCGTTCGGACCGTATTAAAATCCTACCTCGAAAGAAAAAGAAAAATAAGAAGAATAAAGGAGAATCAGAAAATACCTTCCTTTAGGATACGGTTCTTATTCTTACAGAAGAGTGTAGAAGGAAAATCGATTTCGAGGTCGATTAATTATTTTACATATATATATTTTTTTTTGAAAGAGGTGCAAGGTAAGTCGCTTGGACCATATTAAAGACCACCTCGGAAGGGAACGAAAAGCGAGAAAAGTAAGACAAAGTTTGAAAGTACCTTCTTTCAGGACGCGACTTTTATCCCGGCGAAAGGGCGAAGGGAAAATCGATTTCGGGGCCGATGATAGATTATTTTTTATTTTTCGAAGGAGACGCGAGGGAGGTTGGAAGCGTCCACTCGGGCGCAAATCGCGGCCCGAAAGAGGGCCGCCTCTCCTCCCGTAAAGGGCGGTTTTATCCTGAAATCCGTTGGCAGGAGAGCAGGAGCTGCTATATATAGAGCACACCCCGGGCATCGATCGACCAACCCCCTGAGCCTGGGAGTTCTGGATTCGGTGCCGTCACCCTCTCGTGCCCGAGCCCGACACGCGGTTTTACGATCCGCGCCTTCCTCGAGCCTCCTCCTGGTCTCCCTCGTTAGACGCCCGAAGGAATGTAACAACTTCTTCCGATTTTTTTTTCACCCCCCCGATTTTTCAAACCCACCCCGAGGCCGATAAATAATGCGAGCCAAGAAGTAGCGAGCGATTTGTCCTTTGCGTCTCTTTTCTTGGCTTTCTTTTTTCTTATCATTTTCTCTTAGTGAGCGTTTTTTTTTCATGGATCTGATTTGCTTTTTTTTGTGGAACCAATTTGTTGTATTTTTTTATATGATTTTTTGTGCTGTTTTGTGGACTGTATTTGTAGTATACGTGTCCAGGATCTGATTTCCTGCCTGATAGTTTCTGAGAACGGCCTCTTCTCTTTTTCCTTTCCCATCTTTCAGATCTTTCTCCCACCTCGTTTCGGGAGCTCTTTTTTTTTCCTCCAGTTTATTCGGCATCTTTTCTTTGGAGACCTCTTTGTGGCGATTCGGATGAGACAGTCTGATTCTTTATGACTTTGTTTTTCCCCCGAAGGAGGTAAAACTCGACTAGTGAGGGAGTTGTTTTGCACGCAGGAAACGTTTTACGGGGTGTAATTTCAGGAAATGATAAGAGCATCTAGTGACGCAAGCCTATATTTTTCAAGAACATCTTCAGGGTGGCGAAAATATTCTTATGAATATTATTCACCTCGTGACGGAACCAAAAAATGGTTTCCTTTCCCTTTTCCAAGTCTGCCAATCTTTTCAAGCACCATTCCACTCATTTTCTCAGAAGCTTTGATTACCATTGTCATAATTCCTAAATTAATAACGTTTGATAATTTTTTAGGAGAAATTATTAAACCGAGAATATCTTTTTTGGTTATTTTCTTCCTTTCGGTTTCGTAGCGAAAGGTCGTGGGGAAACTGGACGAAAGTCAAACGGCCGAGATTGGGAAAACGACACGGAAAAGCTTTCGAAAAAGGGTGAGCTTGGGGATGTCAAAGCTTCCTTAAGACTTCGAGATCCTTCGGGAAAGTGAGATCTTTGACGATGTCTAGATGTAAACAGGGAGCTTTATCGGCGGCATGTTTGCGCGCTTCCACGCTTACGGCAGAATGGGCGAAGTTACGCGAATTAACGGAAGTTGATTGCGTATTATCCCATCCGAGAGAAGATTTTAGTCGGTGTTGAATATCCCGAAGCTGGGAAACTTGGAGCCAAAGGGGTAAATCTTGGAGTGTCGGTGGAAATTTAAGCCCCTGGAGGTGCACTGCTCTCGACGAGTCATGAAATCATTTGGCTGAAGTTCGATAGAGGAAGAGGCAAGAAATTCCCAAGATTAGTCAGTCTAATTCAGGAACACGACGAAATTTGAAAGTAGGGTAAAGGAAAATCTGAAAAATCAAGTAATCAAGTTTAAACCCGACAACTGGGTAGAGGGAATTTCAGAAAATCATCTAATCGCCCTGAGGAATGAAATTACAATACAGGAAAATTCAGAAAATTAGTGCGACAAGTAACGCAAATAGGACAGAAGAAAATTCGAAAAATTTGACGGGGTACGGGAAAAGTGGGAAAATCAGCCAATATTCTTGACATTCGGAGATAGGTTGGCAGGAAATTGAGAAAATCAGCCAATCGTATTTAGATCCGAGAGTCAAGGGTCGGAGATGAACTCCACGTAGAAGGACGAGTACTTCCAAGTTCCAAGTTTCAGCAGAGTCGGCAAACTTGAGTTTATTAGCCAGCTCCCTAACTCGAGTAAAGGTCCGAGACATGCATCGACATCGAAGTCAATACACTGACGTTTCAATTCAGTCACGAGTTCCACGAATAACATCATTTCGTGCGCATTGCTGCGGAATTTCTGATCCCGGAAGCCGAATGTCATTTAAACAAACGTTAAACGAACTGCCGAGTAAAGGCTTGGGGGAAAGGTCATTTTAATCAGTAGTTAGATTATACTTTCAATTCTTTACTGTGCCCGTGATCGCCAACTTCTCCGATAAGGAGTTTTTTAATTAGCGAGTCTCCGACGACTTGATCTCAATTTGACTTCTCCACGAGCTCGGCTTTCCGAAATTCGACGGAGACTTCGATGAGCTGATAAGGATTAATTATTGCCGAGTATTATCACAGCGCCCTAATGGTGGACATTCTCGGAAATTCTGGGATGACGTGTCCATCACCTCCTAATGCATTCGATGCAATACCACTGCAACCGCGTAATCCTGCAATCGATATTTACGGCAATAAGCCTGTTCGAAGTGAACTACATATATATATTCCGCATTTTGTATAAATTAATAAACTGGTTAGAGCGGAGTCATCGAAATTACGAAAAGAACCATTGGGATCCATATTGAAAATTCTTTGTTTCCTTAATTCCGTAAATAGTAACGTTAATTGCAAGGATCACGATATAACAAATAATCACAGTAGGTGGTAGAGAAAAAAAAGCATCTTTATTCCGCGTTTAAATAAAACAAGGGGGAAGTTAATTCCACGTTTAAATAACAAAAGGGAGAAGGTTTATTCCACGTTTAAATGAATGAAAAAAAAAAAGAAGCACGTTTATCCCACGCTCGAGCTCCTGTTGAGTCCTCTTCTTTTCCCCTTGCCCTCCTCTTTTTCATCCCCTATTTTCCCTTCCCCAAATTCAACAGTCTGCCTCATTAAATCGGTCGCAATTAATTATCGAATGCACCGCGGCGGTGGACTAATGGCCGACATCCTGCGAATTCCCGCGACGTGTGCACACCCCCGGTCCTTCCCTTATCCGGGGGCGGGTGCAGCCGAGCGCACCCCTGGCTCGTTCCTCTTTCCCTTTGCTCTCGATTATCCATACACGTCCAGGTACTCGTTTACGTGGAATAGCTGGCACACGTGCGCCGGATCCCACGCCAGAGGGAGGGCCAAATAGAGAAGAACTTAAGAGACCGGAGAGAGTTTGGCAAACCTTGAAAAAGGGACGAAGGGGTAAAAACGGACATGCCCAGAATAATGTCGAAAAAAGAGGAGCGCGAATTGGAATGTAGTGCGTATCTCTGGCTTTTTCATCCTGTCGCATTTATTGATTTACTGGTGTTCTTGGGACAAATGTCACTTGACTTGTTTCGTTTCATGCGGATATTGCAGAGACGGAGGAAAAGGGGTGGTCGGGATTGTCCTGCCAGTCTTATACCAATTAGACAGGTACATATGCGAAACGCGCGTGTGCATATAAAGCTTCCTCTTCGAGCAAAGCCATCGTCTCTTGTTTCGGACATACGTGTCGTTTCCATGAATTTCCACGTGTCCCTATGAGTCCCCATGCTCGTTTACGCCCGGAAACTCTCGACGACGTTTTTGAGCTCCGTTTTCCACCTGGTGGAATGTGGCTAACCAAGTGAAAAGTCATTTCTTATTCGTAAAATTCAAGCTATATCTTCTGTGGTATTGGCGATATTCTGAATGAAATGAATAACCAGGATAATAACATAAAACTCTAATATTTACCTAAACCAATGAAAAGGGAATTCGATCCTGGTAAATGACCTGAAATATGAAAATTTCGATACGGTTATCCTCTGATAGGACAATTGAGGGGGTTGTGTGTTATCTCTTTTCGAAGCTTCCTTCCCTTCGTATTTTTTTCCCCTTTCCCTGATAACGCATCGAAAAATCGATTCCTCGCGTTACGCTTCGACGCTTGCCGAGTCGGTGAAGAACGAATTCGAAATATAATTCGATGTTTTGTGACTGGGGGAAATTAAACGTCTTGTGGTTTGTATAACGACATGATGAAGGAAATTAGATCGGCTTGTTATCGGGAAAAAAATTGCTCGGACCACTCCTCTCGTTTCGTTATCAAGCCGTATCTCCATTTCGCGTCGACACCTCGAATTTCGGGGAAATGAATTTTTCCAGTTTTTTTTATACGAACGCGGCGAGGAATTTCATCTCGCACTTTATTCGAAATGCCCGGAGAAAATATGGAGGAACTCTCGTACCCTCTTACCGTACATTTTCTCTTCGGAAAAATCAAAGGAAATTGGTTTTTTTCTAAACATAGTGCATTGGTAGAAAAATTTCCTCGGGTATTTATTATACGTCTTTTACACGGGAATACGTGAAACGTGAAAAATATCCCCCAAGTTGAATTTTTAGCTTCACTTTAAACCCATGTAACCTCAACTCGTAATCAATGTTCACCCTTCTACCCTATTTCCACTTGACAATCCAGGCGATCTTCCCGATTATTAATTAATAATTCTCCAGGCTTGACAACCTAGCCGTCCTTCCCCATTAGTGATTATATCGATTAACATTATTTATCTACTAATTCGATTCTAACAATTCCTAAACGCCTCTCGCAAATCATTCCTCCTTTCGCCCCAACTTGTCGGACTCCTTGGAACTGGCAAGGCTGGGACGCGTGGCGAAACTTTTTCCCTGTTTTCCGACAGTTTTTCCAACGGAAGGCTTACCGGAGGCTCGAAATCATCCTAACTTTCAGGGGGGTTACGCACACTCGAAGTCGCCCCCCATAAGACGGGGTGCACGCGGCGCCACCCCGTATGCGTGTCACGCGTATAAGGAACGATTTTGGGACCCGGGCAGTTAAGCCACTAATTTCACCCCCAGCTGGAAGCATTGCAAGAGGATTTGTCGTGCCACCCTTCGAAATGAAGCGTGGATTTTGGCCGGGACGCTGTTTCACCTGGGCGAAATTAATGCCACCCCATCTCCGGCAGGGAATTTCAAATCACCCAATTTCGGACCGCTTAAATGTCCTTAATGTAAATGTATGTAATGCAAATTTTATAAAAGTAACTTCGAGGATTTGTAACCTAATATTTATGGCTCCCTTATCTTGTTTCCGACCTCGAACTTAAGTAAGTTTAAATTACCCAATTGTAAGGAAAAGGAATATGCATTGAGCCAAAGAAATATTTTGTTAATTCAATTCTTCGAATTAATTAATTATTTCTTTTGCACTATTTAAAGAAGTATTTCTTTGGTTCGATGACTTTTTATTTTCTCTCTATGTTATGTAGATTTTGTCAAATGGAGTTTCTTTTCGTTGATTGGGCAAGTGTCAGAGGGTGAGGAATCGACTCTTTGACGCGTTATCAGCGTTTCTGTCTAGGGGGTGAAAAATGTAAAACAGGGGGGTTGCGGAACGAGACAAGATACAACCATCCTACGATTGTCCTGTCAGAGACAAACCGTTACGAGTTTTCCAGAATGGTTTGTACGCACTCGCGTGATTACTCGAGCCATAGGATAAGCACCCTCCGTCTCCCTAGAGCATTCGATATCAAGCCGAAGACAAAGTTCCCTTTTTCACTGATTAAGAGCGATTTACCGGCGAGAGAAGTTATTTCACGTTTGAGAATTCGTGAGGTCGAGGAAGAAAGTGGTCACACGAAAGAAATGCCGGGAAATCGCAAACGAGTTTTCCGCCGATAAACCGTTTTCCTTATCCCAGGGAAATAAATGCACGATTTTTCTTTAGCCTGAACTCGTCCAGTTTTTATGTGATTTACGGGGACTCCGTGCACTGCTCCCTACATTCGTCCAATTTCCATCAGTCTTTCCATACAACGCAGGGGTGGAAGTATTTTCTCGTTAATCTGGAAGCTATAAAAGAATTACCAGGTCTT
The DNA here is from genome assembly GCF_000612105.2 of Orussus abietinus. Classification (NCBI taxonomy): domain Eukaryota; kingdom Metazoa; phylum Arthropoda; class Insecta; order Hymenoptera; family Orussidae; genus Orussus; species Orussus abietinus. The sequence continues at coordinate 85,010 of NW_019394625.1, read as the reverse complement.
CGGGTGATTCATGGACGAGGAGAGAAAATAATTGAGAAGGGAGTGTGAAACGAATCCACGAAAACTAGTGCAAAGTGCATCGATTGTTCTGCTCGACAATCGCATTTTGCGTCGGCTATGTAAACAGTCACGGAATTTCGGTGGTTGAGATTTCAAAAATTCTCTCAAAATTCGCTTTCCATCGCTCGTTCGCAAAAAAAGAAACTTTCCTCCCGATTAACCGGATATATCAAATCTACGGAAACAAGTGCAAAGTGCATTGATCATCCGGCCGGTTATGTAATCAGTTACCGGATTTGGGCGATTAGGGTTTCGGAAATTTTCTTAAAGTTCACTTTCCATCGCTGGGCTGCAAGAAAGGGAAGTTTCCCCTCTGGTTAACTGGATATTCAGTACCTAAAATTGGGGAATATCGATTTTTCCCGCGGCTTCTTTAGGGCGCGCCTCGAGGGGTGGAAAGGAAAGCAAAACGCGCGACCCGTTTTCCCTGATCGCTTTCCCGAGAAACTTTCCACCGAGGTTCGGCACGCCCTCTTAGGGGTGGCTAGGCGATCATCCCCTTCCTCCGCTGCGGAATCCGTTGTAATGCCGTTTACCCCTTTAAGCCGGTTCTGCAACCTACTCTCCCTGGGTAAACGCGATGTACACGGGGTGTCTACCGTTCTCCGACTGCACTTTGCCTTCATTCTACACGCTGTTAAAGAAGATGTGATTTTACATTTTCTTGGAGGTTTTATCTGGATACGATATACTAATTTTTGTAATACTTTTTATTTACATATTTTATAAACTGATATAAATCCAGCACATAGGTATATCGATTTTCCTTTACAATTTCATGGACACGATGTTATAAAATTATGAATTATATGTTAGAATTTATAATAAACGCGTACTAGTAAAATTTCGAGATATCGAGTTTACGAGTTTACTAGTACTAGGAATGTATGCATTTTTTTGATACGTTTAACAGGGCAGTCAGTAGAATCAAACGAAAATGCACGGTAAGATGTTTCTCCATTTTGCTATAAAAAATTCTGGCCTCGGTTATCTTTGACCCTCTCAAATGAGGAAATTAAGAAAATGTAAATTAAATACTTTTACTTAAAGGACGTAGTTAAATATCGCAGGAAAATAAATGTGGGACGTCCTCTATATTTGAAATGCGGCCAAGTCGATTCACCAAGAATGTCGTTCTCCAGGATCAAATGTCCTGACGAGTGAGGGCGCGACAAGAGAGCTTCCCTCAAGATATCGCCATTCCGGAAGTCATCGATCGGCATCTCTCGGAAGCCTCTTCTAACCTGTTCCTATCCCACGGGAGAGCCTCCCTCGAAATCAACCCCCAACCCCTCTGAACCCTCGAAAGTCGAATTTCCCGACGGCACCATCGACCGGGTCTTATCTGGGTGATTTTTCGGGAGCCATAATGCTCCCCCGAAAAAAGCTTCCCCAAATATGAATACGCGATTTCGACGCACCTCCCTCTTTCGAATGGCGGCCTCCATAGTGGGGAATCGGAGAAATCTTGAAATTGGACTTGAAAACAGTCATCCGGTCCCGTGAATCGCTGCATCCGCTCAAGGGCGCAATTTAAAGCCTGCAGCTGCGCCCGATGGCTAAAATCATCCCCGCGGCCATGAAAAGGGGATGATAAAAGTTTTACCGTCTATACGTACGCCTACTACAAAGTGGGTAATATTCGAGAAGTCTTTGTTATATCACTAGCAATCAATGTTCCGAAATTATGAGCACCCACCCGACACTCTGGTAAATCAATCACTTTCCTGTAAGTAAAGTTGCACGATTAAAAATGATGTTCCAATTTTATGACATTTATTTCGAGAGTTTCATTCATGCCTGGTGTACTAATCTTAGAACATTACAATTAGGTACTTTACCCAGGTTCACGGGATTATAATATGGCAGTATGAAATTGTAAATTTATTAAGAGCTTTATAATGTAGACCAATTCACACGAATCGCGGGAGTTTATTTATGCCTCAACCCAACAGAACACATTTCAGGGAAATGATCAATTTTTAATAGATGTACTTGGATTAAATTGCAGCACAGATTTGTACGGATTTTCTTGAACATTTTGCTTTGCAAATCATCCCCTCCGGAGCTTTTCTTCTTCCTTTCTTTTCTGATAAGAGGAGTTACCTGAGATCGCCTAACGACCCAGGTACACGATCGGAAAAATCGTGGCCGTTTTCCGGCAACAGGAAAATTGCACCAGGGGAGTTCGTACATAACGCATTACCGTTCGAGTCGTGTGGGGTCCCACCTGTTGCGAGGGGTTGGGAAATGGTCTTCGTCGGGGGTGGATCGACTCGTAACGCCAATGAAAACACTTTCCTATCGCTGATGGGAATACGGGCCTAGCCTTTTTCCTGAGTCCCGGGATTCACTTTCCTCGTCCGAGGAAAATCCTTCCCTCCTCGTAAAGCGACGTTACGAGGGCGAGACCGACAGTCGGAGCAACGAGATGATATCGAGCGCACCCCTAGACGTCACCGGAAACTCACACCTTTTCCTAGAAATAGTCATCCCGTTCCTTCGAATCGTGAATGAGTTTACCATTTTCCACGCACAAGTGCGTGGAAAAATATATATCTTCAATTTTATTTAATACTTATTTTTTAAGAATTTTTGTAAGAGAGATACCGCGAGGAGTCAATCATTAACGATGATAAAGCATCGATATCGAGATGCTTATTATTTTTCATAGTTAAAAAAGTGCCATTTTCTCCTGGAGAACGTCATTCCGGTTCATTGTATCGTGAGGGTGCTGCATACGAGGTTAATTTTTATTCGCTCTGTAATAAAGTGGAACTAAATTAACAAAAATAAATAGCTCTCTGTTTCACGTATACCGTGTTAAGGAATTGCAATATTGGAATATTTTTTCGCTTGCAAGTGATTGCCATTAATCAGGAAATTTCATTTGATTCTGTGGAAGGGACGAATTTCTTACGGAAAATCTCGGATGGGATCAAGACGTTGACAATCGAGTCAATTGTCATTTACCTTGGTGAGGTTTAATTGTAACGAGCAGGGTGCTCGGCAGAATGCTTGCGACCTCGCGTGACAATTCGTGGAAATTGCGTTTTGCCATGCGAGATATAGTGAACTGTAAATCTCGGGGTAAAAAGATCTCAGGAATTCAAGGTATCCGAGGAATTCCGGGTATTTCGTTTCAGTTTGACCGGTGGATGTATATATATATCCGGAAATTACGAGGTCCAGGGATGTACTTAAGGGTTGTACTTCCGAGAGAGAGGGGGGATCCCGAGAACCGGATGGACCGTACGTAAAGAATGGGAGGATAAAACTCAGTGGAAGGGATGAGCACCGAATTTCATTAAAGAAATTGGAGGATGTAAAGTTCGGTTGTAAAGTTAGAAGTCACCCATTCTCGAAATCGAGTCGATTGAATCCATTCACCGCCATTCTTATGAAATGTCGATTTTTGCTGAAAATTCTCAACAATTTATTGCGATAAGAAAAATAGGATAACAGGAGCATTCTCAAATTTTCTTCCCTCAAAATTAGGTGATTCTTCACAGTTTGTAGACAAATTTTCCGCCGCAGAAGTAATTATTTATAGGTCAGCGAAGAGAAGAATTCTTAACAATTTTTTTTTTTTTTTTCGCAGAGGCGTAATCGTCCACCTAGACAGGTGTCGGGATTTCAGATACGACACTCGTCGATCCAATTTATTTTCGTCATTTCATTACCCGTTGACCAAATTAAAGTTCATCGTTCCCGAATAAGTGGATTAAACGGTAAGTGTATTAATGACAATTTAGTGGCATGTCGGGCTGAATATTGCGGACACATTCGCCCGGAAGATAAAGGCGGAACTGCTGTACGAATACGTGGCAAATACGCGTAATCAACATTCCTCGTGTACCAATTGTTCTTCATCACGCCTATACCGTTTATCGCGGTCGGACGGAATTGGAATGAATTTAAATATATAATTGCTAGGGAGGCACGTATTCAAAAACGGTGGTATTGTCGTGATTGTCGTGAGTTAGTAATTAATTTCACACTATTTGAGTGGATTAAGCCGACTTGAATTTAATAAAATCGCAGCGCTGCAATTAAAAACGAAAAAGAAGTAAATCCAGCTTTAACGTTACTGGAGTTCATTTATTGGACTCGATATCGGTACCTCTTCACTCTGTTCGATTTTTTCCCGAGGTTTTTATCAAACCTCGACCTTAACTTGTCGATGACTTGGCTTACCTCCAATTAAAGTCACGTTCACACCGACGCGATCGGGCGATCATCCGGGGGTGGCTTAAGGGGTGAAGCCTGACTCCGGAGAGCTTAAAGCACATCATGTCTGCGGAAAAACCGCGTGCAAGGAGTTCACATTATTAGGGAGTGAACTTAGAAATACGGTCGTTGAAAGCACGTGGTTCCATTTACCATTGAATTCAGATCATCATATCAAAAGTGGGTTCCGTGAATTGTTTACCCTTGTCTCGACTAGAAAAGAAATTGACGACTTTAATGATTAAAATTCTAGTTTTAACAATTATGCCATAATTTTCAAGTTTTAATACCTATTTTTACTTTTCCGGTTTTATTTTTTAACTTGCCGTTCTCGAGTTTCACTTTTTAATTTGCCAATTTTCAACTGCTAACGTCAAACTTTTAACTGTTAATGTCTCATTCGTAATTTAGAATCTTCGATTTTTATTTTTAACCTTCCATTTTTATTCATTAATTTCCTCTTGAGGAATGCAGCCCTTCGTCGCGTTTTCAATGAGCCCTTTGACTTCCGGAAATCCAGCGTTGAAACAATGCGGTAAAGAATGCACCGCCGAAATTCCTCGGATATTTAGTACGCAGGTGACATGTAACGGCGCCGAAAGTAATTTAATCGATCCGGTATTAACATAATCGAAATCGCTCGGCTTCCGGGGTAGTTAGTAAATAAATTTCGCCACGTCGATGGCAATCTCGTTCGCTTCGATTCCTCTGGCCTCCACCTCGGTTATCCGACGTCTCTTTGCGGCTCGTTCGACCATCAGACCTTTCATCGCTTTGACACTAAACCTTCGCGACCATTGACATTTTTATTACAAATTTTTATCTTTAAAGTTCAGTTCACCAATAGCCATAATTTGAACAATGCAACACCTTGGAATTAACGTTGCACATCTTGGTTTCAAATGTAACTCTGAATTTTGTTCACAGTTTAATAAACGCGGAAGGATAATCCTGCTGAAGCTTTTCATCATTTCGATGAAATAATACAGAAAAAAAAAATTTCATTGTCCAATAGCGCTTGATTAAACTTCGCAGATAATGACCAGGTGAGCGTTTCGAATACCCCGTGCTTAAATATGTTCATAATTCAGATCTGAAAGAAACATTTTTGGATTTTTCCCAATATTTTCGCTTCCCTGGAAATTAACGCGGTACGTCATCCCCAAATTTTAAATAGGACTCTGCATTCGCATGCACTCACGTACGTAGTTGGCGCGAAACTCTACCATGTGTCTTGACGATAAGACCTTTTCCGACTCGGACCCCTTTTCCCGGGTATTTCTCAATTACAGACACATTGACGTCACCCAGAGCGACCCTTTCTGTGGAAACTCAGCGAGTCTTATCCGAGGGTTGCCCCGGGGGGTGGGAGTGGGTGGCGGGGAGTAGTTAGGTCACAGGGCGAAGGGGTCAACGGTGTGGTTAGGTGCGCGCCTTCGTTCGAGGATCTAGCGTGCGGACTAGATTTCAGATAATTCTCACGCCACTGTTAACAGCCCTGGGTTAACGGGGGGGTTAACTCGAGGTGTGGGTAAACGGCATTTCGCATTTCGAGGCGAAAAAGGGCACCGAAGGTTCTTCGAGGACGGCCCCGAAGAATCGATTCCTGAGGGCTTCGGCGAAAAGGTGGCGGGTGGGTTTGGGGTGGCTCTGCGAAAAAAGGGACGCCAAAAAAAAACAACGGATTTCGAGGAGATCGAACGATACGTCACGTTGCTTCGTTTTCATGTTGATCTATACGTGGCTGGAAATTGTAACGAGGTCGATACAGGGCTTGATTTCGAGTCGATCGATCGCAAGGACGAACGTCGAGTCCCTGAAGAACGACCCTGAAGGGCTCCGACAATTCCCGAAATTCTGCCGGGAGAAAATGTTTAAACTCGGAATGTTAATTTAGGGGATGATTTTAATTCCCTTTGTGGAGGGTCCGTGTTGTCGGTTTATTTTTTAGTCATGTTTAGGCCGTCCGGGGAATTTTTTTTTTCAGGAGGGATCTGAATTTTGGAAGTCCACTCCGTGTTTGCATTCCGCGTCGGGTTCTCTTGTTAATTAGTTTGCTTTGGGATTTCCCTCTCCCTCATTCGTCGACATTCTTCCTGGCATTCTCGACGATCTCGGCTTATGGAAGTCGAGGAAGGTGGACGACCGTCCAGTCATTCTCGCGTCGATTTTCCTCGCTCGTAGGAAAGGCTGGATCGATTTGTTACTCTGAAGAAGGAATTCGAAGAAAAGGGAACCTTATTTCCGAATCGGTTATCACTTAATGTCTGCACGGAATAGAATTATATTCGTTTCGTTAGATTAATTATAGAGAATTTATTCACAGACGGAAGTTCATTTCTATCATTCCCTAAAAAATTCTGAAATATTTTAACCGCCACTCCGTGTATTATACTTTTTCTGTAAAACTTGCGCTTAATATTTTCCCAAATATACAGGAACATCCTACCTTGTTCTGCCTTGTTACCCTAATTTAAATCATTTCCTCTGGCGTGAGGTCGTCACCGAGTTACCCTAAAATCATTATACATTTTAGAAGCCGTTTCCTGCGTTATATATGTTTTTTTTTTCCCTATAAAAGCAGTGCAATATGTTTTATGTAATACACAGGAATATACTAGGCTGCCCTGTACCTCTTGCAAACACGCCTGTTATTTTTTGCAAAAGTCACCGAGTGGACGTCAAACCCCGTAAATCCAGCTCGCAAAAGAGTGTTCGGAGGTAGAAAGCTTTTAGCTTGGGTTCCCAGCAGGCGCGATTTTTATTGACGTTCGCGTTTTAAAGATTAACCCGTTAATTCCAGCCGGAGCCTCCCTTCGTGGGCCGGCCTCCCTTCGTGACGTTCATGACGTTCACGACGGTTCACGACTTGCTCGAGGTGGACGACCGTCGATTTTCCTTCCTAGGAACCACGATCGATTCTGGTCGCATCCTTGCTCGCAAGCGACCCTCTTTTCGAATTCCTTTGGCCCTGAGATTCGATCCTTGTCACCTGGAAGTGCTTATCAGGAGTGCAGAACTCCGCTCGGGCTTATCGAGTCGCCCGCTCTTATCAAGAGTACAGAGAGTCGCTTGCTCTAATCAAGGATGTAGCGAGTTGCCTGAAATTAAGACTCGTTTGCTCTTATCGAGGGTGCAACGTGTAACAGGTGCTTATCAAGGATACGGTGAATCGGTTCTTCTTATCATGGGTGCGGAGAGATGTGGACGCTTATCAGGGGTGCGGCGATTCGATGGTTCTTATCAAGAGTGTTGCAGGTGGCTTGCCTTCTATGAGGGTTGCAGCGAGTTGCCTGTTCTTATCAAAGAGGCAGCGAGTCGCTTGTGCTTATCAGGGATATAGCGAGTCGGTTGTGCTTATCAAGGGTTCAGCAAGTCGCTCGTGATTATCAAGGGCAGAACGAATCGCTTGTTTTTTTATATAGGCGCAGCGAATTGCTTGTGCGTATCAGGAGTTCAGAATCGCTCTTATCAAGCGTTCAGCGAGTTCCTTGTTTTCATTATAAATTCATCGAGTTCTTATCAAAGGTATAACAAGTCGCTTGTTCTTGTCAGGAATTCAGCGAGTTCCTCGCTCTTATCGAGAGTTCAGCGAGTCTCTCGCTCTTATCAAAGGTGAAGCGAGTCGCCGTGTTTATCAGGGATGCAAAGAGTCGCGGGTGCAGCGAGTCGCGGATGCACGGAATGGCGATTGCAAGTCGCGAGGGCGAATCGCTTGTCTTCGAGTGATACGACTCGAAATAATGGTCTGGGAGCCGTCTGTCCTTTTATACATCGGCCGTCCGTCGACGCGACGCTTTTGCGAGGTGCTTTATGCGGAAACAATTTGCCAGCCCCCTCCGAGAAGTCGCGAGGCGTCGTTCTTAAGACCTCCCGGAATCTGCTGCTTGCGACTCCGGCTGGCTTTTTGCCTTTTTTGGTTCAACGTTCGTCGCTGTTGCTTCTCGAAAGACTTTCTTCTTTCTTATTTTAGAAGCTGCTCTTAAGCCCTTTTGAGTCTCCTCATCCGTGATGGACCCTCTGCACCTAATTCCTGCGCTATCTAGTCCAGGTACTTACAATGATTACCCATTAAAATTTAGTCCATTTATATTAATTCTCGAGTCTTCCTCTGTATGTCTTTTCAGGTTAACAGATTTTGTTTTATTCTCCGTGTACTGAAAGAACATGAATTTTAGGAATACTTGCGATTTATTGGTTAGATACTGCAGGGATTTCTTTTTCAACTTGCAAGAGATGTTAAAAATCCTACGAGTAGAGGCCGATGCACCATTGTTCATGGGGGATGCATCGTTGTCTGTGGGGGATGCCCTGCTCTTGTCGTCGTGAAATCGACTGCGGGGTCGCAAACCCCCCGCAAATCAGATTTGTGTCTAGAGTACCGTGGACCTGGTTGGACACTTCGATCGTACGTCCTAATAGCCTCCGAATGGAGTGACCACTCAGTCCTCCGTTAGTATCCTGTCCGTTGCTAAAGCTAAACGTTATCATCGATGTCGAGGCTGGACTATCTTGCTTCAGGGTGATTCGAATCTGCGAGCGATTAAAAATCCTGATCGAACCTAGAGGTAATTACAAATTGGCGCAAACCATTATTCCCTTACTGCGGCGAAATCTAGGTAAAAATAAATAGTACTTAGTCAGGCAAATAATAATATGAAATATACATTACGGTTATACGCAATGATTTAATGCACTCGACGCGTAATGATGGAGTTAAGTAAAAATAATGCAGCTCATTCGATAATCATTTGGTCGAAGAATACTAAAATATATTTGCGATTAATTTAATAGGTCGATAGAGGTGATTACGGTAAATTCTTTATTGAAAGTAAATCGCTTTTTGAGACGATGCTGACATCATTTTTGATATTCGGTTGTTTGAGTAATAATTGCGCGATGTGTTAACTACCCGTTCTTCAATCAGTGGATTAATTGAAATTCAAATCTCTATCGTATGAAACTGGATTGTATTATTTTTTATGACGATAAAAAAGAAATGAAAATCCGCAGAAACGTATTACTTGAAAAATTCTAGACGGTGGGAGTAAATCCCCGTACCTTAACTGGAAATAATTTTCCATGGAGAGTGGAACTTCGGATTTCCTTGACCAAGTTGCGCCTGGAAAAAAGGAACACGTGTTGCGCGAGAGTTATTGAATTTAATAAGTGTTTGGTAATTTACCCGGAGTTCCATTTAAAGTTTTTAAATCACTCGCCAATTCCACATTTACGAGGGCCCGGAGAATTTCTTCTCTCGCGACATCAAAGACCTCGAGTTCTGTTAAGTCTCCTGGAAAATTCATTCTTATGTTGCGAATAGTTCCCTAGAGATGAACTTTTCCGAGGAAAGAACTTCTCTAACAATTTATCGATTTTTATCTAATACCTAACCAATTTTCTTTGATATCTCATTAGTTTCCTCTAATATTTTATCGAATCTTCCTTAACACCTCGTTAATTTTCAACACCCTGAGAAAAACAAAATAGAAATGCATCGAACCAATGAAATATCTTGTTTATTCAAAGAATAATTATTTAACTGAAAATATCACAAATAAATTGTCGCAATTCCTAAGAAATGTTGTTGCCAATTTATTCCAGTTTATTTGATATAATAAATTATTCTTTTTAGTACTGTTCAAGGGAATATTTTTTTAGTTCAATGACATTTCTTTTTTCAGTGTAGTTTCTTGCATTCATGGACGGCGTTTTATCGTCCTTACCTGTTCTTAAAATAAAAAGGTTAATAGAGCTATTGATTTGTATCGCATCAGATCCTCTACTCCAATTTTACGCCACACTAAGGCGCGTTTATACGGCGCGACGTATAAAATGGTAATGAACGGGTTGACGATCACGATGATGAGGATTACTACTTAAACGAGACGGTACATTAGATTTAGCCAACATAACGATGCTAATGTAACGCTCGCCGAAAGTTGCCAGTCTTTAAGGCCAACGAAATTTTCACGCTACAAACACTCCACCTTTACTGCGAACATCATTATATACCGAAACGGAATTAAAGCTCTAGAAGCTACGCGAGTTACTCGGCGCGAATTTCAGGAATTAAGGTAATATTACAGAAGTCTTGATATTATGGATTACGAAGGAAACGGGTTACCTGCCAACGTACGAGGGAAGCATGAGAAAGCATCTGAGATGTGCTGCTCGCAAATCCCAGTAATTACAATATTATTCGGATCACTCGAGCTATTCCAAAGAGAAATTTAACATTAATCACTACATCAAGACAAACGTCCAATGAAATAGTTTAAATATGTGAAAGCAATAAATAAGAGATGAATACCAAAAACACTTGAATTAGAATTAACGTTTCGTAAACCGAGAAGAAATTTCGTTGAACCAAAGAAATATTCCTTATTATAGAAATAGCACCAAAGAAGTATATTGTTAATTCAAAGAATAATTATTTGACTCAAATGAATTCGAATACATTGGCTGCAACATTTCTTCGAAATAATGACAATTTCTTTGAGTCGAGTTAATCTTTGAATGAACAAAATATTTCTTTGATATTAAAAATTGCAGTAATGTAACACTAACGACGTACTAAACTTAACGATAAAAAAGAAATAAAATATAGAGCCAGGTTGCACCTCACGTTTAATCACTTCATACATTCATCATTCTTATCATCGGTAATCAGTGATCTCGATCGCGCGTTATAAAGTGGGGGCAAATCGAAGACAATGAAAACGCCGAGCAAGGAAACGGCAATTTCCAAAAGTTGGGACACTCGAAGCCAACCTTCGTGCAATTAAGGCTCAGCTCGCCGTAATGCAGCGTGTAATTATCGCTCGCGCGCCAATGACGCGTGACGTCACCAGTGTAATGGTATAATCATTACTCGGGGGGGGGGGGGGGGTATGCTGCCCGATTAACCCTTTACCTCGAGCGATCGACCCCCGGCGAATCGTATCCGCCGATTCCATTAGGAGCGGGGTCAACTCCGAAGAAATGAGAAAGTCCGAGTCGAAAAGTTCCTCAAAATGGGAAATTATCCAAATCGCATTCTCCGATTCTTAATGGAAATTAAGGGGATGATACCCTTAAAATGAAGCAAAAATTCGAGATCGATCGTTTATTTGAAAATTCGAAAAATTAACGAGAAGACAGGCGATTCCCTATGAGCGGTACGGTCACGATCGGACACTGATTACACTCTCGATATATTTACAATCAAAATTGTCGTGGGTGTCGTTTTATCGACGCCGATCGAATAAATACGCAAATACCGGATCATCCGGGGGGGTCGCGAAAAGCGCTGATACCACGGGACGTTGTTTTTCACCGCGACCTATCAAATCGGGGAACCCATTTTTATCAAGCAATTTTTTAAATTGATTCCAAGTGGAATCGCAAATATTGCTCGGCTCATCGAGAGGGGTTGAAAACGTTAATTCCGTCCTCGGTTGTCCTGCGATTTAATCATTCCGTGGTTTTTCGAAACGGTGTTTTATTTCAACTCCGATTACTATTCCAAATATAAATATTAATATTATTGAGGCACCATGGGGGCGTCGAATGAAACTGTTAATATTTTTAAACTCCGCCGTCACGTTCCATAATTCATTCCTTTCTGTTGAAAATGATATTTGTTCGACATCTAAACATAAATATTATATTATAATCTAGGTTACATCCGAGATACTTATTTCTGTATTTTCTAAACAATTTACATTAGATGTTATATTTTATGCATTCTTTATAATAATTTTAAAGAAGGGTACTTCGACATTTTTAAGGGCGTTGTAAAGTTTGTATACTGTCTCGTGTGGTGTACTATACCGTGTACCTGTTATGGGATTTACTACCCCGGGTCTTGAATGGCATAAACATGTCGCACGTACTCCGGTGCGCCGAGCACCGTAACAGCCATGTCTGCCATTAGATGTTCAGTGGCACTAAAAGTGCCACCTCGGTACACGATATGGCTGATCGTAAGCGACTTTAACTACTGAGACTCCGCCGAGGGAGAAGCAAGGCCCTTTCTGATCGTAGTTGGCGCTTCTGATTGTTTCTCTTCCGTCCCAGAAGGGGTGCAAATTCGTCCCCAGGAGGACTTGGGGTTCCGAAATTAAAACATAGACCCATTGCTTCCCTAGCTTTCTCCCATCATCAGAGATAACCGCGAAAATGAATCCCATCGTTTGAAAGAAACAACGAAAACGCGATAACTACGACCGGTGATTGATAATCGATATACCTATCATGAAATTTCTTGGCGTCCTGGGACACCTTATCAGGGAAAAAGAGCATCTCAAAATTCCACTCTAACATAGCTATACATTTTAGTTTAGTTTAATTATAGTGTACAAATTAAACAGGTTCAAGTGTATAATAAATGCCTGGATTTACTAGTAATAGAAAAAGAATCCCTTATCAGGGGATGATTGTTAATCGAACGGGTAGAAAGTACAAAGTATGGCCATCCCCTGCTGAAATATCCTTTAACCGATAAGTTTATAGGAGGTACGAGCAATGATTACCTTGACATAAATCTTGATTAAGGACCTCCCCCAGGAGGCGCGTCCTTGTTACTCCTGGCCGTTTTCACGGGCTTCAATTCGTTCCCCAGGAGGCCAGAAATCTCTGGAGTAAAAGCTCAAGCTCGTAGCCAGCTTACCCCCCGCCATTGGAGGAGCGCAGTTCGACCACGAAAGTGAATTTAATCCGTGCCCTGACTAAGAATACCCGATGAAAGAAGTAATTAGAAAGAGGGACGCGGGAAATGGAATTAAGCTTGCCGGTCGATCGGCCATAATGCCGGGGTTGGATTGGTTCTCGGCCCTTGCGAACAGGGCCGAGCTTCCTAAAGAACGAGAGGATGATACGCGAAGAGTCGAGCTTTACTAAGTTCCCCTCCTCTTTCCTCCTATCGACCACTACGAATCCCCTACAAATAAATCTGAAGAAAATCGACATGTAAGCGCGTAGAAAGAAATACGGAAAGAGCAATGTGTAAGAGAGATCATGGGTGTCGGTTAATATTTGAACGATTGATTTTAATTATTTCCCGAAATGAAATTGGTCGATTAATACGAATTGAGCATCGGAAAAGGAGGAAACTGATAAAAAAGGAGGAATTAAAAGAGTCTTTCTTTTTCTAGAAATCGAAATTTTCGTGCAACGAAGGGGGTCCTTGTTTGTAGAAATGACAAAATTTGTGGATATCGCGAGATTTATTAATATCAAATCTTTTCGAAGGAAAATAATATACGGGGATGACGGAAATCGAGCCGAGATTTTCGAAGAACATAAGCGCCTTTAATTATTTCCCGGTATTAAATTGGCTGATTAATATAGAAGAAGGGCTTAAAGTTTGAAAAGCGAGAAAACTGTGGGATTAGGAAATATTTTCCAAGAGAATAAATTATATTCGTCTATCTTCATGTAATGAAGATATGCTTGTTTCTACAAATTGAAGACTTCATATCGACTGCGAAATATTTTTAATTCACTCAATATGCATTTAATATTTTAAACGGCATTTGTCATTTTCTTTCGAGGGATAATCTTTTACCAGGATGATGGCAAACGTCAGGTTTCATTTCTTCCCCCTTTCGAATCTCTTGATCCTTTGCTTTTCTACGGTAGGGGATAGTCGGGTCGATTGAGTTTTCGCCTTTTTTCATTCTCGTTTTCATTAAAGCTGGAATACAGAAACGAGGGTCCGCAATCGATACTGGATAAACTTGTTGCATCGCCTTGGGCTGCAAACAAACGTGACTGGGAATAAATTGCTTTTCGTCCGAAATCCATCTGGTTCGATTTTCGATCCACGATTTTGTTTTCCGCACTTTGTGAGGCTAATCCAGGTCCAATCCATAAACATTCCGATTTAAAACCGCAGTCTGACAAATCGCGTTACATGGCAGGTCTCCTTTTTATCAGCCGCCTTAAAACATAATAACGCAATCGACCATAAAATATGGTACACGTTTTCACGCAGGAAGATCTAATTTTGACCTCGTAAAAAACGTGGCAATCAGTCTCACCTAATTGCCGGCATGAATTTCAAACCCCCTATTAAACTCCCCTTGAATGAAACCACTGGATATTGTTTTTTCTAACGAAACATTCGCGTGATCACGAGTTGCCTTAAAATCCCTCTCGAGCTCCCCTTTGCATTAATCCGATATTTTTGGGGATAACGACTCTAATCAACTAGGTCGATCTGACAGTTATAGTGATGTCGAGATGTTTGTTAAAATATCACGTAACGTGAGATAAATTTGTATTATTTTGTAGGTTATTCTCTAATCATATTTAAGACTATTACTTTATTTCAGAGGTGGAATTTTAAGTGCCAGGGAAATATTATTTTCCTTTCTACGCGTTTCTCCGGGAAATTGGACTTTATTGGACTTTTCGATCGCGACACGTCGGTAATTAATTTAGGCGGCATCCGAAATTTCACATTGTCTAAATCGCATTCCTGACATTCCACGGATAACATACAGGATATGATGCTTGGTTTTGTACCCCTGTAGGATTCTCTTCACGTCGCAGAGGGGTTTCCACCAATTGAATTCGAGTTTGGAGTCAGCATCGGGAATCCTTTGGCGGTGGTTATAAAAAAAAAGAAAAGAAACAAAAAAGGACGAAAACAGCTCCGCGAGCGAAACAAAAGCATTCAGGATTTTTTCTGGAGGGGAGAAAATTCCGGGAGTATTCATGGTTCGTTAGTACTTTCGAAGGGGTTCAAAAAGGGTTCCAATTAAAACCTTACGGGAAAACCTGGAACACGAAATCCTGGGAAATGTGCGAAAATACGGGGAAGCAGGAATTATTTTGGGAGGACGTGTCGCGACTTTCTTCTGTCGGATTATTTCGGCCGAGAAATTGGACGGGGGTTTCTCACGTCTGGGGACTTTCGAAAATCCCTAGCGAGCTTGGAGACGTATTGTGTTGCTCTGGGAGGAGGGAAGAGGAACTGCTCGGAAACTGGGAGACGTTCTCTCGGCGGCCATTTTCTTGCTAAAATTGCGTTAACTTAAATTAATATCTCCCTCTAAGAGTTGCTCATTTTCGACATTAACTGCTGATTTTTCCTGGAATAGAGAAGAAATTTCGGGTAGGTTCATTAGCTTCTGCGAAAATTTCTTAAAAATGTTCTGATTAAAATTTGGCATGATATCCTGCAGAATGTGGAGAAAATCGGGAAAAGGGAATTATTTTCTGGGAAATCGTCGCAGCAACTGGTCTCGATTTTCTTTTTCTCGGATTATCTCGGTCGAGAAATTGCATGGGGATTCCTTCGTTTGGGGATGTTCGAAAATTCCTAGCGGGCTCGGAGAAGTATCGCGACGTTGGGGAAGTCACTAGAAAGTGTCTAGAAAAGGGACAACACGGAAACTAGCAGACGTCATCCCAGCAGCCATTTTCTCGCTAAAATCTCATTATTCTAAATTAATATCTCGCTCTAAAAGTTGCTTCTCCATTTTCAACTACAACTATTGATTGTTTCCACAACCGTCGAAAAAACCCGGGAGAGTCTATAATTTACTAGCATTCTCGAAATTGCCTAAAAAATTAAACAGGAAAAATTAAATCATTTTCTTCCAAGCGTATCACACTGAATTATCGCGATTTTTTGTCAGATTATTTCGGTGGAGAAATTGTATCGAGTCGTCTCCGTTTGGGGACTTTCAGAAATCCCTAGCCCGGACACGCCTTGTGTCGTTCGGAGAGTCACTAGTACCCTAAAAACGAACTGCACGGAAAGTGGCGGACATCTCGGCGGCCATTTTCTCACTAAAATCGAGTTAACTTAAATGAATTTCTTCCTCTAAGGGTTGCTTCCCCTTCTGCCAGGTTTCATCCCCGAGGTCGGTCTTGTCGAACACCTGCTACGAATTTTGGAACCCTGAATTCGAGCACGGAACTAATCGCAACTGTTGTCAATAATTGGATTGAATTTAATTTTGGGGTTGGTTTGCGGCGGAAATTTGGAACCGTTGCCGGAAGCCAATTTCGCGGGTCCGACTCGGTGTGTACTTAGTAACGAATTCTGAATAATTTACATGGAGAATATAATAAAGAATTTAAGCTAAGACAAAACGAAATTGCAGTCCATTTAGATGAAATTTATTTTTAGGGGTTGCTTCGAGGAGAAAAGTGGAGTTACAGGTGTAATAGTCGGAAAAAGAGCCGACTCTGTCGACAGGTCTCGTTATCTACCGCCGGGTTATCAGGTTACAATCACACGTGTCCATCAATTCGTGCAAATCGTTATTCCGAATGTCAGTGTCTCTTTCTGTAGCAAAAAAAAAGTGAAAGAGGAAAAAATCGCTTTTCCACATCGCTCTTCCTTTAGTCGAACCACTTTAATCAAATGAGAAAGCAAATTGTGGAAATAATAATGGAGACCGGCACTCTTGTTTACCTGAATTTCCTGTTTTCTCAGAGGAGTCTCCATGATGAGAAAAATTTCCTTCGACCACGGGGGAATGCGCGGAATAACGAATGGGGGAATAAAATCGATGGTGAATGCAAATTCGAAGCTCGCGGGATGCGCAACTTTTATTGCGTTGATTTTGAGTCGATCCATTGAGACATCCCTCTTTGAGGAGTACTTGAAGAGGCAGCTTGACCCGACTTTTGTGCCGCTTTTTAAAAATCTTGACTTCGAGGTAAAACGACCTCGAGAGTTCCGAAAGTTCCCCATTTTGGAGACCGTTTGAATTTCAAAATCCACCATGCATACATCTATGTGAGATTTTGATTAATTGATTTTTCTTTCACCCTAAAATTTCGCACAAAGGGTTCTTTGGCTTTGAAGTTCCGTCTCCTTTCTGGATTTCATGAAACCCGGGCGCCGGTTTTTCTAAAATAAACTTTGGAAAACGTTGATTCGAAACCAAAAGTAAATATAAAAGGGGGCACCTTCGTTTGCGGTTTTAGTCGATACAAAGCGACCTGCACAAAAATCGGGAGAAAGGACCTTTCTGGTGAAATCGCGTCCTGCTGAACGTTGCGAAGCTTGCAACTCGATCTTCGGGAAATTCTGTGGCTTGGTAGCCGGAAAGCACTCTTACGATGTACATAATCCGTATATAACTGTACCATGTCCGATGCATTTATGTTATTCCAGTATACGTATATATTATATACATTATAAAAGCGTGTTTACCAACGATAGAGATTTTCAAGAGATTGAAGGGAACCCGAGCATTTCTCAGGAAAAGTGCCCGATGAAGAAACCTTTTGAAATTCGACGAGCTCTTTCGGCGTTCCCGTTGAATAAAAGGCGAATCGATTTGGAAGTCCTCTTCGAGGTACTCTTCCTCGTTTTGCTCCTCATCTTTTCCCTCGTTCTTTCCACCGTTGACATCTTCGCCCTTCACTTCATTTTCCTCCTTTCCTCGTCTTGCCTTTAATTTTTTCCTTCGTTCTTTTCTTCTTCCCTGTCATTAATTACCTCTTCATGGTCCTCTTCCTCTCTCCCTTGTTCTGTCGCTCATCTTTTCCTTATTCTTGTCTTCGTCCTCTTCCCTTTCGTCTTTCCCCACTCTCTCTCAGGGCAGTATCCTGCTCTAGATAAACGTGTTTTCGCGATTGATATGTACATAGGATGTACATATAAGCGGGCATGTACATATAGAGCTTGCCGAGAAGCAACAGGGTGCCCGTGGATCTCTGTCGTTTTCAATGCGTTCGCTCGGCCGTGTAACGGGTGCTTCCGAAGCTCATCGAAATCGATCAATCTTATCGGTGCCTTCGGTTTTCGAGGCCGGGCTTAGAATCCCCGATCGCTCGTACGCGTTCCACCGGAAGTCGAATTAATTTCCCGACGACCGTTTTCTCGACGAGCTTCGTTAATTCGCCCCGCTCGTTCCGGCTCGCCAAAAGCAGCGACATTAACGAAATGACGACGGACGATGATTGCTTCAATGTACTCCCTTTAATTACAGATCTTTCCGCCGCCACTTTCGGGTAGAAAAGGGAACAAATATAGATATCGAGACAAAAGACTCGTAGCAGATCCAGATATAACAATATCTGGAGTGATTAAATTTAAACGGCGAAAATCGCGACTTTTTCAGGAGAACGGTTCGGAATCAATGGATAACTCGAGGAGAGAGAAAATTCAATGTACTCGTGCCTTTTTTTGTTCCTTCTGATTTGTTATTAATACATAATTTGTCATTTCTTTTCTTTTTTAGAATGTGCGGTTCTCGAGAATAATTTCATTGTATCAGAGGCAAATAAATATCCTTTATAATTTCAATGTAATATTTCTTCGGTTCAATGAATTTTTGTTTCTCGGTGCAAGTGAATTCGAGTTTTATATTATAGGTACGGTAAAGTGGAACGAATTATTTATGTTCGGCCATGTCTTCGTTTTGAGGGGGATGAAAACTCGGGAAGAAAAATCTTGTCACCGATAATTTGATGTTTTGCATCGGGCCGTAAACGAGGGCAAATAACGAAATACATTCCCCTAGATGCTTAGTCGGTCGTAACATGCCTCGTGTAACGACGGTGACCACTCTCGTGAATACCTTGGGATGGAGAGGTAATACGAAATTCCATTTACCGGTAGTACCGCGGACCCATCACCCTGGGGTGTGTTCATTATAAACCCGAGCCAATCAACGTAAAACTAATCTCGATTTGAGCGTACAGCCTCGTTCAATTCCTACGATAAGACGGAGGATACAACCTAAAAGCCCTTCGCATCAACGCATCCAAATAAACCTAATTCAATATTTACGTATAATTTTTGCTTAAATTTAATGAGCAGCCAAAATTCCATTGGGCATCAAAAGTAACATTAAAATGGGGTTTCCTCGACCTGAAAAACCTCGGATCTGTGACTAAAAATAAAAGGAAGCTAACCAAGAACATGTAGAGTCCGATTAAAGGGTTACTCATAAAATTATGAATTATAATGCTCGGAATGATATGGAAATTGCAAGCAGAAATCACTGGGAATCTTTGGAATCACCGAAACATTGTCACAATTTTAAAGCTGAACGTTGTTATTGGATTATGTTGTCGTTTATCATACGAAATCAAAGGGAATCGATTTTCAAAGAAGGAAATGAATTTCATTAATTTCCGAGTGAACAGCCCCTCGGGTACGACAGAAGAAAAATTACTCGAAGATTAGGACCTTCTAATGGAATTTAAAGCTATTGCTACTCCTGTAATTAGTACAAGTTTTTTTTTTTAAAGGGAATTTGTTTTCTTCTTGCTATTTTCTGGTCACATATTCGTGACCCGATTTTATCCCCTCGTGGATATTTTGCATCTCCGGTAATAAGGTCCTGACTGGACCGCACGCTTATCGTCGTCGGTCCTTTCATTATAAGTTCGGTCACGGATTCATACAGGTATGCACCTCTGGTGCAACCAGATGCACCCCTGATGCAACCAGAGGCTCAACAGCTTGCTCGTATATCCACGTGAGTTTCAAGCCGAAGTCTGTGTACTCGGTGAATGCATATATCCGAGTCGAGCATTATGCGTCTCCATCCGAGATAAGTATCATGGCCGACATGGAATCCTTTCCGAAGAGATCTCCGACCTCTGGCCGCCGCGACGCTGCTTCTTCCTCGTCTTTTAGGCCGTCCCTTTGTGCGAAGTTCTTTTGAGATACAGGAATGCACGTTAATCCCAAGAATGGTATAAACTGCCGAAGAATGCCCAACTCGGAGCAAAATGGATCTGGTCTGATATCTCGATGATGTTTGTCCCCTCGTAGGTGTTACAGCCGCTATCTTGAACATCGGAAACTTAGGTAAAAAAGATCTATCAACGCCTTCTGTTCCAGTTCAAATGCATTGCCGCCACTAACCACGCTGCTAAAAATTAAAACTGACCATTTTTTTTTTCACAAAGTATGCGTCTATCGGTTCAAAAAATAGTGACTTCCCCTTAAATCGTGATTTCGTAAATCTATATAGTTTTCTCCCTCATTGCAGATTAAGATTTCCTTATTTTGAGGGAAGAGGGGAGTGTGGAGAAATTCCCGGGATAAAGTAAGTTTACGAAAGGGGACATTGGCCGCTCGTTTACCCGACGTCCCGTGGGTTCACCGGGAGGCGTTTACGCGGGCCTAAAGCCGGATACACGGGACGGAGTCGCCGCCATTGTAATAACGTCGGGCGTTTCCAATCCGGTCTCACGGTTCGCAGCACGAGATAAACTAATCTGTCGGGGGCGGCCCAGCCTTACATTCTGTCCTCCCCCTCTAAGCCTGGCATTCCCGGACCCTCGCGGCTTCCTCGAGTTTATCCTGCCCTCGTATCTCTGGATTCTCGATATTCCCTTGAATCGCCTCGTCGCCCCCGGGAGGAAGCGGGAGAAAAAGAGATCGTCATCGTCCACTTATTTATCGACTGCGGGGACAGTGGGCTTTGGGCCCCGCTCGTAAATTCGACCCCCTCGAAACGGTTCCGGAATAAAAGGACATTTATTTTCTTATTTTTTACTTTTATTCCCTTTAAGGGAGGTGTGACGTCTCGGATACGGAGTGGAAGGGATATTTCGTGATAGAATATTCGTATGTGGAAGGGGAGGTGAGACCTAGCCCCCGCGCCCTCGGTGAAGTCGAAAGGAATTGTGGGAATAGAAATTTTGTGGACCTCTCAGCGAGTACTATGCGGACTTGTCGATATTGGTGGGGGTGTATATTACGAAATACAGAAACTGGGGTGCAATTTACTTAGTTTATTGGATAAAAGTTATGGAAGATTTATAAGAAACAACAAATTGGGCGCGTGTGTGTGTGGGTATTTCTAAATACCTTAATTTGTTTTCTGGATTTGCTATCCGTTCGCTGGAGTCCATATACTTGGCGAGTACATATATTCTCCCGAGTTTCTTAATCATACGGTTTTGGGGTGGTATATTTCAGGTGTTCTGGATTTCTCCGGTTAAGGTGGTTACTTTGTGGTAGGGAGGATTTAACTAAGCTTTAATGCGCTCAGGTGCGCGGACTTATGGCTGACCATCGGTGCTTAACCACTGGGGATGCAACTTCAAGTGGATAAGTAAAGCGATGTCGCGTCCCAAGGGCTGACCTAACCTCGAACTTGCTCCTGCGCTTGGAGCAACGCGCGTTGAGACATTTAAAGGGCTTATATTTCGTTTTTATAGGGGCTTTTAAGTGACTTTTAGTTAAACATGATCAGATTGCTCGCGGTGTTGAAAGATGCCTGATTGATATCTTATTTCAAGTCCATTTTCGGTTTAAAGACCACGGCGTATGTCTTACTCGTGCGTCAGGGATTAAAAGCCAACCGAGCGTTGCCGAGGAGTCGGAAGTGATCGTACATTTTTAATATCATATCTTTAAATAAAGTAAATTCATTAATCTTGCACATTTTAGTATATTATTCATGATATATGCTATGTCGTGACAATTTAAACACGCCGTGTAATCAGCCTAGATACTCTCTAAAAGAAATGAAAATCTCGCGTCATAACCTAACAAATTACGCCGCCATTTTTCCATTTTTCGAGGGTAGCTTTTCACCCGATTCCCAGGGTAATAGCCGTTTAATAACCCATTATACAGCACCATACGCATTACATCGCGGTAATTTGAATGCTTCATGGAATCAGTCTGGAAACTTTATAAGAAACAAATTTTCCGCCATAACCTAAAACGTCGACCCATTTTTCGGGGTTAGCTTTTCACCCGATTCAGTTAGAAGTCCCAGGGTAGTTTCCACAGTGGAAACTTTCCTCGGTAGGGTACAAGGTGGCAGATCTCCTCCGAGGGAATTTTCTTCCCTTCTCGACTCCGTACTTCCAGCCTCCCATGGGGGCCAACCCCGTTCCTCACCCCCGGATCCTCGACTCCCCCTAGACCTCCCGTCACGGCGAACGTGAATGTTGTATCTAATTCCGTATCAATAATCGGGTTTCCCTGTGCGGTACGTGAACCTCGCGCGTTTCGAACAAGTTGACCCAGTTCATTTTACAAAAGCGAGGTTCGATTAACCGTGGAGATATTCCCAGGGAACGATTGGCATTCGACAGTGCTCGTAATCGAATCATTTTTACAGGTTATGTTTGCGCCTTGGTCGCTTAATTACTCCCATTACGCGTTTCTCATTACGGAGGGAAATGCACATTCACAAATGTAATTGCGCTCGTTACTCCTTCGCGTCATTGTCAGGGCCAAATTGACTCGTGCAATAATAAGCCAAGGAACGATCCGAGCTAAAATTCGGCGGAATAGGTGCAAAGAAATGAATGAAACACGAATATAAAAAGATGTTCAAGTTTGGCAACTATTCATTGCACTATTCGAAGTGAAATTTCTCATGGCACGGTAGTACGTGGGAGTTCGTTCGTGTTTCAGTGTTCCCAAAATTCATGTAAACATTTTCATTACCCTTAGTGGGTTATTCTTTAATTTAATTACTCAAATTTAAATTTCAATCGGAATAACGGAAATAAAAAACGAAAGTATGCCCGCAACAATCGGTGCCCGGCGCATAAAGGCACTTCAGGAAAATCATAAGAACACTTCGGAAAAATCAATATCTAATAATTGTTATTTTATTTCTAATAGTCGATATTTCATTAAAATATTTTTCCAAGGTAACGATTTTCTATCAAATTATGTATTCAATTCTCATTTTTAGGGAGAACATTTGAGAACGGATGAATGTTCAGAATCGAATTCTCTGGACGAGCTCTTTTTTTAGACTCTGAAATGTTCGTAATGGCGTCTCTTGGGTTCCGTTTTCGCGGTGTGGGTTTATGTCCCGCCGAATTACACGTCTTTTGATATTACAGTGGGTCTCAATTGAGCGAATAGCCGACGAGAATATTGCTCTGCCGTGTGCGCGGAACTCAGTACGCGAGCACGACAGGACGTGTCGTGTGTAATTGAACGTAAATGGGAACGTGAATGCACGATTGCATGCTTCAGTGCCTAAGGGCCCTTATCAGCGTGCGACCGACGTGCAGAATTCTCCTATCGAAGCTGGTGCTGCTCGTCGAAACGCGTGCGATCGGTTTTTGCAAAAGGAACGCTCGCAAAAAATGTCCATAATTGAACGCAAATCAGAACTTAAGGGCGCGATTGTACGCCGACACTTATCGGCGTGCGATCGACGCGTAGAATTTTCTTATCAGAGCCCACCCTACCCTTTATACGCATTTCGTTGGCTCAAATTCGAAAAATACCGCCATTAACAGAATTGTACGAAAAAAAGGTCGGCAAAAATGTTATTAATGAAAAAAAAAGTTGGTTAAATATTACAGGTTAACAATTTTTGTATGATAGCGGTTAATTAATTTTTTTTTCACGCTTTTAACGTAGCGGAAAATATTTTTCCAGCACGTTTTCGTGGGAAATACAACATTGACTGGGTAATTTTGGAATTGAAGGAGTTCATTTAATCCTGGAGTAATGAGTGGACGTCACTTGACAATTTTGACAACTGTTGCTCGTTTTACGTGGAAGGACCTGTAGCTGGAAAGGGTGAGAGAGGGTATGTGTAGAGATAGGGAGGGAGAGGGAGCGATGGCCTCCGCCAATGCGGAGATACGATTAATACGTGCACTTCTCGGTACAGGGGTCGATGTAAGCTCCTGTGGGAGCTTACATGTAAGTTTCTCTGGGAGCTTCCAGGTAGAGCCCTCTATCACTCGAGTAATTCCGTATCAAAGACGGAGTGTAAACACTGATAGGATCCATGATAGGGGAGATAGGGTTTGAAGGCCTCTTCATATCGAATTATGGCTATCACAGACTTGGTATATACAGGTACATACAGATATACCCTGTCTCATGTACACTAGGACAGTGGCCCTTTACTGTATAAAATAGAGATAAGTCATCTTACCACTCTTCTCCATATTTATAAATTAATTCGCCAAGTAATTCATTTATCCGTAAAATTTTAATTACCTGAATCGGACTTTGGAAAGTTCGGTGGAGAAATTAGGAGTTCTAATTCCTTCGCGTATGGAAGTGAGTTAATTATTAATTGCGGTTCGAAAATACGTGACTTGGTTTTCGAGTAATTTGGGAAAATATTTATAATTCTTGGAAAATTTCCCTGGATATTCGTGTCAGGTTGTCTGACTGCGATGATCATTTTACTAAGGTGGAGATTTATTATGACCTCTGTGTAATTTTAACAATTGGTGAGACCTTTATGTCGATATGTGAGCTTGGCGATAATTATTACTCGTAACCTATCTTCACGTAACGAGTGAAGTTAATTGAAATTTGTAAAATTAGGGATAAGTTAACTAACGCGGGTAATATTCCCAACAGGAATGACCATTCGTGCTGATTTAGCGAATTTAATTTCAAAGGAAAGCCAAACGCGGAGGTTCGAGGGATGCGGTTCAGTTTCTGAGAACCTCGATACATTCGTGGCCAACTTCTCTCTCGTTATAAACTTTTTGATACGTTGATACGGTTGCGCCTTCGTTTCATCTCGAGCTCTGGGATGTTATTTAACTTCTCACGACCTAACCGTCCCCTTCTTCATAAGACAATTCGAAAATTTAGGGGAGGAGGAAAGAACGTATTACCCCACGTTTCCTCTTTTCGATTAAAAATGGTCTTTTACCAAAGCCAACTTTCTGACCGTTGTGAGTCTTGGATGACAATGAACGATAACTATTTGTTTATAATCGAACTTCAGCTCTGGAACATAGAATGAAATTAAATAAAATATAATTAATGTCTTTGGTATTTTTATTCATTTATATAGAAATTTATTAAACTGTTTTAATAAAAAAAAAAAAAACGGAACGCGTCTATTCGAAGGATGTTCAATTTTCGAGACTTTCGATATATTCGTTGTCAACTTCTCGATCGTCGTGCATTTTTAGGATCATATTACGATATCTATTCATTTATAACCTAACTTAGTTCCTGGAAAAAATAAAATCAATTTCGAAGGAAAACAAAACGTCGTTCGAAAGATGCGGTTCAATTTCCGAAGTTCCCGATATACTCGCGGCCAACTTCTCGCTCGTTATAAACTTCGTTGATAAGGTTGCGCCTCCGTTTCATCTCATGTCCCGAGATGTTATTTAACTTCTTACGAGTCAACCAACTCCTTCCTCATAAGACAATTCGAGATCCGATGGAGGGAGAAAAGAATAGCATACCCGAGTAAAGATGTGTCCTTCGTTCGCGACTGCAGCCAACTTCTCGATCGTTATGCACCTCCGGGAAGCCGGGAACTTTCCCGGCGCGGTTTTACTTTTATTTCATCTAACTGTAGCCTCGTTACCAGAACGGCTGTTCCGACTTAACGCGAGTCAACAACCCCTTTGAGAAAAATACCGCCATTCGAAATTCCAAGAGTGACAGGAAAGTTCCGTTTTCCACGGATTTCTTAAAAAAGGTGACCACTCCAAGCCGCAACTTTTTTCCTACGCCGTGACTCCAACCCCGTCGATCGTTTCTTCAAAAGACCTTCCACCAAATGATCTATTTGATATCTGGTGATAAAATTATGCTCAACTCTTGATTAACATTTATTGATGATACCCGATAAGCCGATTGATGTTATCTTATTAAATTTGTAACAATTCTAATTACGGAGCTTTACTTCGTCTCCCTCGATCCTCGAAAGCCTATATACCCTTTTTAATTTGAGGAGGGTCGACAGTCCTTGGAAAACAAACACGGCGGCTTGAAAAATTTGCAAACGGGCGAAGAAGCTCCATTTTCGCTGTCCTCGGAAAAAAAAAATCATTTCCCGACGAACGCACACCTTTACACTGCGGCCTGATTACAGCCAACTTCTGCATTGTTACTCGGTGCCCTCTAGTTTTCACGACACGTGTCAGGCATTAATATTGCGCATGATCTAGGGACAACGAAATTCGCTGGAAAAAAATAAAAAATAAAAAATGAATAGTATAAATCACGCCGAAATGATTTCCAGAGATTAATCCACGTTATCGAGATCCTCCGGCATTATCGCGAGGCTCCCTTTCGACGATCCATCCTCGAAATTCGAGGGGGTCGTTTTTTCGCCCCCTGGAAAAAAATTCCTCCAACCCCAGAGATCGAATTTAAGGAGATTATTCAGCGGCGACGACTGTCACTGGATTTCGACCCGCAATCTCATTTTTATTTAGCTTCGATCTGGCATCGTTACCTCGGTTCGTACTATCGTCGATCGAAAGGGTAGTTACTGGGTTAACCTCGTTACCCCTTTACCCCGTTCCTCCGTCATTCGCACAACCCACGCTTTCCCTTAGAGCCGGAGCCGTCCATTGCGCACTGCAAACATTCGTGACAAGCTAAAAGTGTCACGGTGCGAATCGATATTTTAAGCGCTTCCTCTTATCGCGATCACCGGGCTGACTGATAGCGCCTTCGTCCTACGGACGGGGTTGATTAGAGCGCAGTCGGAAAAGCCTCGAAAGTCCATCGAAAAGCCGAGGTCATTCTTTTGAGAGCTTTCCGAAAATAAAAGGGTTAATTTCTGCTTATCTTTAAGCAGTTTCGGATATTTACGGACGACAAATTTTTAATTCTTTCATGTATATTGTTTAACGCGTTTAATATTTTTACTCTTAAACGGAAAATGTAGTCATTTGGACCTGTTCAGAAATGTGCACAAAAAATATAAATTTGCCATTTCAAACAATAGGCTCATTTTTTTTCTATCCCGTGAAAAAATAACGTGCTAAATTGCGTTTGTAAAGTAGAGATATGTGATATGATAACGGGTTAAAATGACAAAATTTGTTGTTTAACGGGTAATGTTGCTTTTGCTGTTCGATAGGAATTTTTCTGCAGAATAAGGTTAAACTATGGCAGTGAAAATGAACAGAAGCTAAATGTAAATTTTAAGTTCGATAGTGGAAAAGAATGAAATAAAAGTGACGATGAGAAAATATTGGCAAGAAATTATCAGTATTATTTGCAATAATTTAAGAATCTGAATAGCTTGATTTAATTTCGGGGTCAGTCGTTTTTTTGGATTTTCTTTTCGAAGCTTTCAGGAGGGGTGAGAATCTTGCGACAAAGTTTTCGAGGAGATAAGTGGGAATTCGATCGATTTCGTTGCGATTCACGGCTGCCAGATTTGACGAATGACTTCCCTGAGCTGCAGTTGAAGTCTGTGTGAATGGCTCTGATGGAAATTCATGGAAAATGATCAGCGTGTGCGAAACAATTGCCTCGTGCTATCGGCCACTATGAATGCGTGATTTCTCCCCCTAACGAGAAATAAATGGAACGGCAGAGGCGCGAGGAAAACGACGAGACGGTTCGTCCCATGTCCGAAATTGAAAATTTTTATTGGAGTCCGACGTATTTTAAACAATTTAACACCCCCACATTCGCAATACTTAATCCTCCAAATTTTAAACCGAATTAATAATTGAATGTGATTGAAAATACATGACTTCGCTCGTTGATTCGAATGAACAATTTCAGCCATTTGAAATAATTGTAAAGAAACGAAACTTTTTGCTGCAATCTATATAGTGTATTTTGAGGACGTTTTGATATGCTATGGTCAGAGTGACGTATATCATTGATATAGCCCTGAAGGGAACGACGAGGGTCCGTGCCTTTAAAATCATGAAAAATTCTAGGAGGGTTCGAAGCCTTATCACAAAAGGGCTTTCTTCAAAGTACAAAGCTGCTCTTCGAGTTCCACCCATGTGTGTCGATATTAACTTTTAGCTTTGACACAAGGTCGACGACCGCGCGGGAGGTGCAGAAATGAAAATGAATAATCACGATAAAAGGAAAAGGTTCGCAATGCAATTAAGAAATGGAATCGCTAATGGAGATTTCAGACAGCTGAACATTCTATCATCGGGGTAAATATACATTGGGGCTATTTTTCTTCCCGACACTTGTCGACGTGAAATCTCAGCAACGCCTGGAAGACAAGAGGGAAGCTGAAGAGCGAGAAGGGTGCAGACGGAAAAGCGTGCTTTCGAAAGCTTCTTACGAAAGCTCGCGAGGGCTTTTCGAGAGCCCTGGAGAGCCCTCGAACCCGAGTCGAAAACGACTCACGAGAGATCAACGCTAATCGAAATTGTGAGAGGGAATCGATATTTCGATCTACGCCGCTGCGTTATCGCCCCTGTCGGGAGATAACGAATGGCCAGCTCAGGGGCAGCGAAGATCAAGGGAGATGAATATCGCGTCAAAATCCTGACGTAATTTCGAAAAATGATCGGCAGGTTCTGGGAATTGCATTTTGGTGTACGCTGATAACGGACAGATAATTTTTCTTTGGGGGTGGAAATAAACGGTGCATGGCGGCCATCTTGGAACTTTCGACAGCAGATTTACATAAAATGCTTCGCAGCGTATCTCTTGGTCTTGGATGAATTTTTGCATACGAGCAGGTGGTTAAAAATCCATATTGCCCCATAAAATCTTAGATAATGGGATTTCGGGACGCGGTACCGTATAAATTCTAGAATATAGCTCACCGATGTTGTCAGAAGAAGAGTCGCGCGTAGAGCAATATACAGAGGCTGCAAAACGGGTAGTAATGTTTTTAACGTGGATTGTTTTATTCATTACGTTTAAATCGCAGCTACTAATGTCTAGATTATGCTCTTGGCGATATTCCACGGAGTCGAGGGATGACTACCCCTAACCAGAGAAAAGAAGCACCCCGCTAACTACTTTACTCCACGCTCTCTCAAAGGGATTCCTTTTGCGCGCCGACAAACATTATTACATGCACAGAATTATTACTTTTCTGGGAAGATGATATTCGAATTGTCCCGAAGAAAAGATCCCGTGGAATTCGGCTTAATAAATAAATATTTTCCTCATCCGGTACAAATAAAATATAATAACTTTTAAAAGTTAATAAAAATACATTGATTTATTATTCTCTTACGTTAACTTTTATTTATTTCCGTGCAGGTAAAAGAACGACTATAGAAATTTTAAATATTGGTTGAGTCCAATTATTTTCTCTTAGCGAGCAGTATTACTCTTCCCTCCCCTTTAGCCCCCTCTTCAGGTGTTCATTCCCTTCCTGGCGCGACTTCCACCCTGATATCACATTAGCAAAGGGTGTCGGCCGCGGAAAGGAGGAATCGAAAAAAGAGAGCCAACAAATTCGATTAAGATTCCACCTAGTAGATCTGCCCTTCTTGGATCAGACGGCACTTGTAGACGAGACGAGGATGCTGCGGATTAACACAGTTAGTCTCGGAAGATGCTCGCTCCTTTCGTCCTGGAGATTTTTTTAGCGACATTTTTTCCTTCCCCAGGCTCGAAGAGGAATGTCGTGGTCTCTAGATCCTTCCTCGAGGAAATTTCATCCACCCGGCGACTCGCAGTTCTTCTCGCTCCCTCGCAAGCTTCGCTCTCGAACTTTTGACCCTCCCCCTCGAATCCGATCGGAAAAGCTATTTTCCGATCGAGCTCCGCAAAGCTAGAACAATGCCGTGGCAATTTCCCTCCTTACGCACAGAAACGCGGCTCCCGAATGCGGCTTACCAGGGGGTCGTTTATCGAATTTTACCAGCCACTGGCCGGAATCTTTGCAAACCCTAGAAACCGTGGATGTCTTATCATGGGATATATATTTTTCGCAATTATTTCATCGAGATATACAAAGCGAGTCAATTTAAATTGCCATCTGAAGTATCTTTAACGTATGTATCGATTTTATTACAAAACGTTTCCTATGAAAGATTTTAATTTCTAAGGGACTTAACGTTAAGCAAGCATAATTACCTACGGAATCCAAAACGCGTTTAAGGATTCGAGATTTTTTACACGAGAGAAATGATGGCACGAAGAAATTTAAAAGGAATAACTTTTTTGGATCGGTGCGTCGATCTTTGAGGAGGATTTCACTTCATTATTTCGTCGATGCGAGTCCTTTTGAGAGGAAATACTTCGTCGGGCAGGATTTTTCAAATGGGGTGAAAATGGTAAAAGGAAGAAAATGGAAATGGAAGAGGGCAATCACCTTTGGATCGATCTGCACTTGCGACTGTTTACGTGCCGGTGCGCCGATTCCCTGGATTATATGCCAATCAATCGAACTAATTTCGGCGTTAACTTAGATTAATTGCCCTCCACAGGTGGGCTTCTGCTGACGCGAGAACTCGAGTGCCGATATGAGAGCTCGGTCCTAATTTAATAGAGATGTATAGTTGATATCTCTGTCGTGCAGAGTTCACCGGAAACCGTGCGCGAGTCGGAAACGACCACAGAGCAGTCTGTTGATCGATTTGCCAACTTCTCGGCACTTGGGCAAATTTTGCTAATTATACATACTAAAGGGGTCTCGAGCTAAGGTCCCCTTGCCGTTCCCTCGACTGCCAATTTCTGATTAAATTTGGTGGCAGAATATTCGACCAATATTAGGGGGATATTTCTATTAATAACTGCAACATATAATTTTATTCTTATATATATTTTTACGGTATCGGATGAAAAGCGGGATAATTACGGAAAATTATTTCCTGAAGGTAATCGCGAAACTAATATGTTTTGATTATTAAAAAAATGTTTCAAACCGGCAATGTCAATACACTATCTAATGTATGCACAATTTTTAGATGTTCAATTAGAACGGAAAAGTAAAACGAAATCCGGAGTGAGAGATTAACATTAGTTAAGTTATTGTTAAGCTATTATCTAAATGGCCATAAGTGGATGTTCATTTCATTTCGTTTACGCTATTCATTCTCCGTCACTTTAACCAACTCGGTTACTGATGAGTCGAATCCATTAATATTCCTGTCGAGGTAGAAACGAGGAAGTGACATCGCGTGGACAGCGAATATCACATTATTTATTATTATTCTACATCATCGACACATCAATTCATTAATTTCTATGCCGAACGAAAAGTGTACTTATTAAGCTACATTAATTACTCGCGAAATATATATAACACATCTTCATAGGAAATGAATAATAATAATTAAACCAAGCAACTTTCGACAAAATACTGTCTTTTGTAGTAACTTCGTTTGGTGAACTCTGCAACTTCTTGTCGATGGCAGGAAGTAAAAATCTTTTTGACCCTGAGATTTTTTAGAAAGTAATTTCTTCACTCTGAATGATTGTTTAAAATGGTATTTCATATCGTCATAAGAACACCGTACCGAAATCGTATGTGCAGCTATGGTATTATAATAGAATCAGAGACTCGTATGGCACGTTTTACTGCACTTTGAAGGATCCATTATCCCGAAATGCGAATTCCGAGCGTTTCCTCGTCCTCGCCATTTTGGCCAGAATTATCCTTCGGCGCTCTGGATGGATTATGGAGATCCATTCGATGCAACTAGGTTTCTGGGCTAGCAGCTTATCAGACCGATATTCTTACATGCAACCCGTATTAAACCGTCATCGAAGACTAACGACAACCCTTAATCTATATCGGGGGAATCGCGGGAATTATGCATGTATACAGGAGAGTGCTTTCATATTTCATTGTCGGCCGAGGATTCGCGAGCGTGATAATTGATCGTTCCTACTCCTCGCGAATATTCACAAATCTCATAGCGAACCTCGAATCGATGACGATCGATGAAATATGTTTTCATACCGTTTCTTTCAATGAATCGAGTGAAAAATTCTATCAAATTAATTGTCGCAATTAAATATGCTGTTTCTTTTTTTAGCTATAAAGAAATTCGCGAGAACGCTATAATTTCTTTAGATCAGAGACATCACTTTCTCGGTGTACCTAAGAATAATTTTCCACCGCGATATAAGATTTATTTCACTTTTATCTTTATTCTTATATCACAGAATTTCGAGATGAGTAATTTTTTATCCCATCAATAATTATTATTGAGATGTTTCAACGTGATACTCGTGAAACTTATAGTCGTTTGCTTTCATTTCAATTTTAATTACGAAAGGGAGGGTTGTAATTCGCCTTCCACGTCGATTTCATGCAATCGCCGATAACGAGCGATGCCCCGCGTTCTTGCGTTCTTTTAATTCCGTTTTCTTCTCAACTCAGATTTCCAGAGGTAAGTCTGACGTAACTGTGACATACTTCGCTTTGATCGGGTATATGGTTGCAAAGTGAGTTGCAATTTGTATTCTCTTCGGGTTCTCGCCTCTTCCTTTACAAGGAATGCTTTAGAGATCGATCTTCTTATCATCCGGTACATCGTTAGTTTCTCTAGCAACCATGTCGTAAAGTACATAGGGTGTTATATATCGAGTCGATGTACATCATCGCCAGAGATGAATTTCATTTTCCATTTGAATTTTCTGAACTGCCCTTTTCCCGCGATACGCGGTTTAATTGGTGCTTCATGTAAATGCTGGAGATTTCCCTCCATTTATTATGAAGGGGGCGCGCCTTCGAAATCGATTCGTTCGTTTTATCGGATCTACTTAACATTCAATACGTCCGTGCACATTTTCCCATTGGCGGTATTTAAATTAGTTTGTGAACAAGGCCGCGAAATCAATCATAATTTACCGTATACATTTTCTCGAAACACGGAAATCCCCCTTTAATCTCTTTCTTCGTGCAACGCCTTTACTAATTATTCCTTGCTCTTCCCTATACTTCCTTACAATCCATTCTAAAGTGAAACTTCTCTACAGCTAATTATTATTAACGTACATCTTTGGGTGTTAATATTACTACCTCATTCTCTTGGTTAATCGTTGACATTTTAAGTGGTAGGAAAATGACACATCCGAAAACATGAGAATGAGTTCAAGACAACCATTACCGGACTCTTAAGGAGTATTTTTCAAAGAAATAAATGGAAATAATTAAGAACCATAAATAATATCTAATTATTCTTCTTGATTTGGGTTAGTTTCACGGTGGCGGCCGTGTTCCGATTTCTGTTAATTATTCTTTATTTTAATTTCGTTCCTGGAATCCTCACGTCCGAGAACTTTTGTACGCCTTTTTCGCGCATCTCTTCTTCCGCGTCCCTTGAGCAGTTTTTTTTTCCAGGGACCGCGGAATAAATAATCATTTCCACTCGTCGGCACTTCGTTTCGCCTTGATTTGCACTTGGTGAGGAATCCGCGATGCTGTAAAATAGGTTGGACCATATGTGGACGGTCGTAGCACGTTCCGTCGTAAAACGAAAGTCTGCTTCGGTCTCGTTCCCGTACACAAAGCGCGTCCGCGGCCATTTTCCCTCGTCCCCGTCGACACAAAGGTCGAGTTACGATACGAGACGCACCGACTTCCATTCGCTTCAAGTTGCGCCCGAGCTCTATTTCTCCGACTGAAGTCAATTTCCCCAGGTTCGCCAACGCCGAAGGCTTGGAACAAGTATTAACCCTGGCACCCTAGAAACTAGCCGTACACTAATCCCGTGCCAAAGTGTCCCTTAACCCGAAATTCGATATCTCGTAAATAGTACTCAATTTCTGTCAAGTTTCTTTCTCCTTAAGGCGATGTGAAAGTGGCATGTCAAAGAGGTCTCGTTTATGAAACTTTTTTACGAACTCCGATGCTCGCAACCTCTGTAATTACTTTTTCACTATACGATAAGAGGAGGGAAGTATTAGCTCAATCATTTCCACGTGGACGTCGCTAATTCAGGTTAATTGTCGCCTTAACGCCGAGTTCGCACGAAGGTTGATTTACGCCATCCCTTCGCGCCGTTCAGACACAAATGCCTTGTAATTGTCTCTCAGTGTCCCGGGTTACGAGGCAGTAATTTCCAATTGTTTCGAGTTATGTGCAGAGCCCGTTTATGGAGTCGGAGCCGTTTCTTGGTGCCTTCATCAGACCGTGAGTACCGGGCTCTCCTCCAAGTGCCGCATCGATCGCCGGATTAGCATAGAATCTCCTTTAAAATATTCATCCAGCATCTCGAAGGTGTAATACTCGATTTGAGCGATTCAATATCGCGCCAACTCCCGGGGGAAAAGTCGCCCCAATTTTCTCCCTAAACGCCGCGTACCGTGATTCCTCGTTTCAGAGATTCCCGAACGATCGGCGCTATGAAACCGCATAATCCTTCCATCTGGTTAAACAAATTAATATACAGGTATACCACCTGAACGTGACAATTGGAGAAGTAAATTTGTTGAAAAATCTACATACATTTTCATGCAGTTACATTTTGATACCTTTTAATGATCTCCTTGTATATTCATTAATATACCACCGTCTAATGATACCTCTTCCATGGTACGAAAGTATCTTTTTCCCCTCCTCTCTCCTTCTCCTTACGGCCATTTCTTTCTTCCGTCCGTTTCCAAGTCCTTTGTACCCACGTTGACTTGCATTCCTAACCGAGGCTTTATTCTCGTCACGTCCGACAGCTTTAAAGCTTGGTACACATCCGACGAACGAATGCATCGCATTGACCGCTCCTGCATATCGTTGCATACGAGTGCACCTCCTATCCGCCACCATATCGCATGGGGTGGACGTTCGAATATTAATAGACCACCTCCGACACGTAATCCTGGGATTAAGGAATACGAGGTTTCATAAGACTGCGACGATAGATCGATACGATGCAAATTCATCGACGGGATTTTCGCTTGACCGGTGGTGCATAATAATGGGCGTCGGTTTCGAGATTTTCAGAAAAAGTCGAACAAGCTCCAAGTCTTTACGCTTTATTACCATGACGAGAATATCCGCGTAAAGGTCGATCGATTATCTATCGATCTCGAGGTCGAGTAACCAAAGGTTTTTTAAATTTCTTTAATATCTCTGCATCCCTTTCGCGCTGCCATTTGTCTCGAGTCCGATTCAAGTAATAGAAGAGGATCACTGGTCAGACATTTTTCGGTAAGGGTTGTAAAATTGCATATTTCCTCGAGCAATTATTGAATTAAAATTTTTCACGTCAAGGTAGAAACGAAAGCGTAATGAAAATTGAAACGGTTAGTTTATTTTTTTCTAAAGTTAATTACTATTTATATCCATCTTTGTGAATGGCTAGTGAGAGAATTTGAGTAAACGTTTTCGTTAGCGTTAGGGCGCTATTTCCAGGCTTAATTATTGACATTTGAAATTAGTTGAAAATAGGAAAAGGAAATTCACTACCGAATTACGGCCAGAAGTCTACTTTTTTGTGTGGCTTGAGATCATTTATTTAGGGGCGCGAGGGAATTTTTAGAAGATTTGGATTTTCTGAGACGGTGGAAGTCGCAAGGAGAGAGAGGTAAAACGTCTCGTCCGGCTTTTCGGGATTTTTCCGTCCCTCTCAGGGATGTATTTGCGGAGCAGGTGAAATCTCCGCAGAAGGGTGGGACTAAAGGACCTTCTCGGTTGTTTGCTAAAGGGTGGAAGAACTAATTTCGCCGAGAGGACCCCGTCGTTCTCCGACCGCTCGTTACTGGATTGCTGAAGGCGAAAAGACTCCTCGAGGTCGATGGAGTGGAGGGAAAAATGGTGATAAGTATTCGCGAAGAGGTGACCCTCCACCATTTCGCCTCCTTGACGACACCCAACGTCGTCTAAGAGGAATTCAAGAAGAAATGTCAAGTCCAAAAATTTTCCAAATTCTGGACACGGTAAAGTTGGGTAAATTGTACCGGGTTTACAAAAATACCAATAGAAATATTTATGGCAGGATATTTTAGTAAACAAATTCATATTTCATTTACCTGTGAAATTCTGCATGCAATGTACACACATGCAAGTACATAAATGCTATTTAACACGGTAGACATTCAAATAAAATGTTTCTTACAACGATACGATTTAAATAGCTCATCTGGTAAATCGTCCCACCAAGTGGGTAAATCGTCCTCTTCTATTATAATAAGGTCATATAATTTGTACCATATACGAGAAATGGATTCAAAGCAAAACATTGACCATGTAAGTAAAACTCAGGCAAGAAAATTTTGTCAATACAAGGGGCTCTAGTTTCTAAGTTGTGTCAAAACGGCGACGAAATTATATTTCGGGGACTTTTTGATAGTGATTTGAACCTTGTAATCAGCTTAATCCGTCCGTTAATCTTAATCTTATCTTAATAGATTTAAGTTAGTATATCAAGTTCGGGATTCTTTTTGCAGCCGCGAATTTCTGAGGAAATAGCGAAATAGCGGCGAGGAAAAAATGGAACTACTCTCCCTCGTTATTAGATTTCCGAGGATGAGGAGGCGGGGAGGGAGGGACAAGTAAAATCGCGACGGAAACCCGGCGAGGCCGAGACGGATTGGTTTCCGGGTCTCTCAGAGCGGATGGGGCTCGTAAGTGCCGGGAGGGATAAGAGCTGCCCCGGGAATGCTTAGCAACAGGTTGCCAGCCGAAATTTCGACTACGGGGGTAATTCGCGTGCGAGTTGGCAGGTAAAGCAGACAATGACCCCAGACTGTCGAAAGTTCCACCTAGAGGAAAGTTCAACTTTTTTCCCTCTTCACTTTTTGACTCCCTTAGTAAAACTTGCGCGAAAAAAAATGACATTAACACTTTTAGCAATGGACAGGTATCGTCGATTAAGTTTTGCACGTATTGCAGAAATAATTGCAGTAACAGCAAAAGTTTGCAGCGGGATGAAAAATGGAAGAGCTTCCTTTAGAAAAGATGCTTTTTAAATCAGCACTTAAATTTGCCCGAAACGGAGCTCGTTGAAAGTGAAGTTCGAGACCTCGAAAAGTCCCCAATTTGTTTTAACAAGGAGGTATCAGGAATTTTTCCAGGAGTGCCAAGAATTTTAATTTGCACGTGTACACATACAATAAGAGGTACGAGGGGAGGGTGCACTATCGTCCCGTATCGTTAGGTACATAATACGCCTTCTTTGTCGAGTATTCTGCATTTTCCATATTTTCCTTTGAATACCCGAATTCCGAGATAGAATTTCCACCTCGTCGGGAACGGAACCTGATACATTTTTTGGGGGTTTCTCCGGTATCCAGGGATATCTCCTACCATCCGTATTCAACCCCTGCAATCCTCTCATTATTTTCGTCCAGGTCGAGTATAAAATGACGTGATTTAAATTATCCAAGTTTCGTCGGTATCGTTACTGATTGCAATCCGTTTCGCTATTTTCAGGGAGAATAACTCGTTTACGCACCGAGCGCGTGCCGAACGCCGTGATGGATATTCAATTTGCAGACCCACCGCGAGTTTCACAGAATTAATTAAAAAATTCATCCCTTTCCTTCCTTTAGCCTGTTAAAATCGTCCCGAGGTGAAATTTTCACCATTTCCGTCCCTCCTTTTCTTCTCCGATTAACGCAACGATGCATACACTGAGGAAATATTTTTTCTCTCACAAGGTAATAATTTCTTTGAATGGAGTTAAAGAAATAATACACATAATTTCGAGTCATAGTTTTAAAGAAATTCCCGGAGTATTATGATTTCTTTGAATGAAAAACAAATATTTCTTTGGGATAATTATATGTTCCTCCTATGAAACTATTTGATGCAGACGCGAATTATTCAAAGATATCATTTTCTTTGAATGAATGAAATTTTTCTCTCAGTATGGGTCTCTTTGTCTTGTCTACTGCATAATTGTGTAGGCACATATGCACGCGGTATGTTGCGTCTTGCATAATTAGAGCTGAGTTGGAAACTTGAAGATTTTCCGGGATGCCAAATCCTCCTCTCGCTTTGCGACAACCTCAACATTCCATTATCGCAAGATCCAGAAATCCAAGCCCTCGAATGTAACCTCCGAAATGTCCCTCGCACGTTCATCTGCGTATGTGCATGTACATGCAGATGCGCTTTCGTGCAATGAGATCCGCACGGGGGACATGCACCATTTGCAAGCATTTCCACTGACATTGCAGCGCCAGCTTGCAGAGGGAACACTTCACTTCTCCATTTTCCGAAAGCGTAATTAGATCGTCAACTTGGCACTGGAAATCGACGAGTTGATCCCTTTACCTTTTTGGATTTTTGTCTGTCGGATTTTTAACTCCTGGGTTTTTGGTTGATGGATTTTCCACTGCCAGATTTTTCCCTGTCGAATTTTTAACTGTTGGATTTTTCCTGCTCGTATGTTTGCCTATCACATTTTTTAACTCCCAGATTTTCGACTGTTGGATTTCTGACTCTAGGATTTCTAGCGGTTAAATTTTGGACATTTACAATTTATCGTCATTCAATGTTTGGCAGTTATATTTTCAACAATGGGATTTTCGATTTTTCCGATTTTTTTTTGTTTCACTTAAATCTTCATTCCCCTATTGGAAAAACGTAACGAGACCCCTAGAATAACACTCCGAGTCGACATGTCCCCTGAATCGCGTTATCGTAGCGTTTCACCCCTGATTTTCGAGGGTGCGATTTCCTCCATTCTTCCCCTTGATCCCGCAGGGTCCCCATCGAGGAGAGAAGCATTTATCATCCCCAATTTTTCCGAAGGGAGGTGACACAAGGGGCGGTTATTATTTCTCTCGGCTCCCCTGTTCTTAAATCACGTAGCCTGATTTCTTCGAAGGGTGTTTCACCCCGAGCCATCGGTTGCACGTCTGTTTGCGTCTACAAATTTATGTAATCTTTAATACACGATTTAATAAAAGCGCAAAAAGTTAATAAACAAGCTGAGAGTAGCAAGCCCTTTATCTCGTTGACCAAGACCTCTGTTTCCAAACTGGAATTAAGGGAATATGATAGTGAGGGGTCAATCGTTTATGAAACTGTTCTCTTGAGTATACCGTATCGTTTCAAATTTTAGAACGTGAATATGGGAACTATAGAAAAGGCCCTGATACCCATGAAATTTAAACCTTTTTAAATCCATTCGTAGATATTTTCAAATTTTTTGATAAAAAATTAAATTTCATGGGTGTCAAAACAATTGGAAAAAAAAAATTTCAATAGAGATTCCTCGGATGCCTCTTTCACATCATCTTAAACACCGCGTGTTTTATAAACTTTCCCCTTCTCATTATAAATTCAGCATCCTGTCTCATATTATGCCACTATAAAATGAATCCTCATAGTCTCGGGCTCATTATCACAGTTTTTAAAGCCCCTCGATCTACGTACAGCTTAAAAAATGATGGGGATTAGTCGCCCCGTAATGTCAGTGAGCCTTATCAAACATAATCATCGAACTAGCACTTGGAATCGTGGCAGTAATTTAATAAAA
Source organism: Orussus abietinus (assembly GCF_000612105.2). Classification (NCBI taxonomy): domain Eukaryota; kingdom Metazoa; phylum Arthropoda; class Insecta; order Hymenoptera; family Orussidae; genus Orussus; species Orussus abietinus. Next base: position 45,716 of record NW_019394625.1, on the reverse strand, counting down.
GCCAAATTGACAAGTAACACTTAACGCGATGAATTTTCCTTTCCCTCTATGTGCTTCTTATTAGACTCTCTTTATTATCTGATGAAATTGAAATTACTGTGAACAGTCTGGTACTTAAATGTTACCGTTGTACGATTTGCCACACTTTTCGGCTTAACTAATAATTAATAGGTTTTTATAAAACGCATCTGTGAGGATTTTTTTTGCACTGGGGTACTTTTAACGAGGGCTTTTTTCCTAAGCAGCATTTCCTCCGTTTGGTTTCTCTGTTTGAGTTGGGAATAACCGCGGAGAGAGGGTGCAAAGTGTTTAATATGTGCAGCGAGTAATTAAGAGCCGTCTCTCTTTAGCATTTAGATAGTCCTCTTGTGAGTCTCCTGAAAGAAGAAACCACGAGAGGTCTGGCTGGACTTATCCTGCCGAGCGCAATCCTTAATAAGGACGAATGTTATGCATTTGATAAAGTAAAGAGTTCTTGTCACGATTTTACTCGGGCACCCCTTTGCATTTTTGTTTAAAAATAATTCCGAAACCATTGAATATTTAAATCTTAAACGAATTGCCAAACGATCTCAATAAACCGTACATGTGTACATCTTATATAGAAACATTGAATGTTAAATTAAATGAAAGAAAATAAAACTGTAAATCAATGATGGAAAATAATTGGGAATATATCGTCATTATGGCAAAATGTGTGGTATAATTTAATTGTAAATTACTGTAAATTATGTGAGTCTACACAGGGAAACAGGCATTGTTGATAGAGTTTTGCTCCTACCGTAGCAATAACATTACATCAACAGCAAAAATGTTTGCAATTGCATCGAACGTAGATGTAACCACAGGAGTATTTTCTTTAGGAAAAATGCTTGCTAAATTAACAAATGAATTTTTAACAACCGCCAAAAAATATTGTTGTCTCTTCCCGGTCTCATGAGTGACATACAATCTTTTATCGCTACTTAAGAATTATCGCAACCACGAATAGAATTTATGATGCCCTAACGGAGTAATTGATTTTTCTGTTGTTAATTCCACCAAAGCGTTTCTGGAAAACAATTTTACCGGCCAATTTTCAAGTGTCTACGTCTACTGAAGCAAGTTACATTTTCTGTTATGACCGTGAATTATTTTTTTACGTGTACGCCCTTGTGAATTTATTAGGAAAAGCAAGTTGAAAGCGATCTATACCCTTGCAAGAAGTTTTAGCTGCCTTGATGCCCTATTTATTTTTGTCCTTCGGTGAGGTCGGCGGGGTTATTTTAATATCGAAAGGGCCTCGATCGTACGAAGACCACTTTCGATTATCATAATGCTTGGTCGATACTGCCTCGGCATATCAACCACTCGGTGAAGTCAATTTCGAGAAGCGTTGGAAGCTCTCTGATCGGCAGCATTTGGCAAACACAGGACCCATTCAATTGGGCATTGCTTTTAAGCAAATTGCGTTTGGCTGGATAACGAACGCCAGTCACAAAGGAATAATTAGAACCTATTTGAAAAAAGGGGAAAAGTCAATCTCGTGCAATCGAAATTCCTGCAAACCTCGCGCAACCTCTTTCTACATATATTCAGTATAATTCCTGTTACAAGCTCCATTTCCTTCGTTCTAAAATGTTGATTTGTGAAAATTAGAAGGTAAAATTTAAAGATCCACGTTAGTCGCAGCTGTCAATGTTTCAACAAAGAGATACATTTTCCAAAAATTCACAAGAGTTACGGGCAAAATTCGAAGACATCCAGGATAGTCGCACCCATTTTATTTTCTTTTAAATTAAACTGATTTATTAAAAGATACGCTATTAAAAGATTCATGAAAAATTGGAAAGTAAAAGTAAATGGGAACAAAGTTAGGCGCATCCTTTTAACATTGAACTGACTTACTGAAAGGTACGATATCAAAAGATTCACGACAAATTGGGAGTTCGAATTCGAAGGGATGCATGTTAGTCGCATCCCTCGGGATTTGACGTCTCAGTTAGAGTCCCGGTAGACAGAAATGGTTTTGGAATGGGACGTCATTAGTCGTAAGTAAGGGCCTCGCGGCCCATAAGAATTTCCGTCCCATCGTCTGGCAGGAAATTGCTTCGTTCGAGTGTCCTGGAGTCGAGTCACCGCGGAGGATGTCGGTCGGCAGGATCACGAGTTCTTCCAGAGGGCGATAAAGGAAGACTGTCGGGATGTCCCACGGGAAACGGCTGCGCCTCCTCGGCCCTAAGCGGACTCGCGTGATTCCTCCCCCGGCGCTTCGCGATTGCACCTTCCGGCCTTACAGTTTACGGTGCCTCCCCCGATATCGATTCCATAAAGCGTCCCGTTTCCTTTGAGGCGTCGACAGGCTCTTTCGACGCGATTATGCAAAAACAGAAAGGACGCCGACGTCAGAGCACGTCCGTATAATTGCCGCTATCAGGGTCGCTCCGCAAAGACGGCGAATAAGCCCAAGTACCTGGCATTCTTATCAAACGACAACGTACGACCCATTTAACAACGGCGTTCGTGGCTAAAAATTAAAAAATCACAAACTAACATCCTTTCAAAATGACGTAAAGTCAATACCATCGTAGAAATTTGACCGTACCTTTATGTCTTCAATTTTCGACGTCTTTGTATTCGTTAAAACGGCAACGTTGATCCGGAAAAACAACGTCTACTTCCAAGTTATCGCAATATAGCCGAGATAATACTAACCTCCTAGGATGATAAACACCTTATAACGTGATACCCTGAAAAAATGCAATTGCCCTGCATTTTATGAGTTACTAAAAAGAAATAGGTCTGAATTTCTTCGAATTACAATTTAAAACAGGCGAAAGTAAGCAATCGATCGCAGAACTTGACGTGGTCTGTAGAGGGTGCGTCAGGACGTTTTCCCATTTCTTTTTTTTTCTTTCACTTCTTCTATTCATAAAATGTCCGGCAGCTGCCTCATTTTGTCCATTCCGTAAATGACTAGTATCTTAATGTATCGTTGATAATGTATAATTGTTAATATCCGGTTGTGCAGGATGTTGGGCGGCGTGGGAGGCCGGCACGTGTCTACACGTCGGCGCGGCAGCAGCCCGCTGGTGCGTGGGGGTGCGGGCCTCGCACCGTATGGGGGCCCCTCGGGGCCCGGGGCCCCCGGGGCCCCAGGGATCGGGCCGGACGGAGCGGCGTTGCCATCCAACGTTGCGCGGTACGTCAAGCGTCGCACGGCCGTCACCACCGGCGACCACAAAAGCTGCGCCGTGGTTCACACCAAGCTTAAACTCGGCGACATCATGTGAGTATATGAGAAATAGCCCGAGTCGAAATTATCGATCTCGGTTGAACCTCTAAATTCTATCGATCAGTTTGCCGACAGAAATATCATGCTCACTTATCGTTAACAAATCACCTCAAGATCTAGATTTCGCATTAAGACCTCGAAGTCCTCGGAACGTTTCGATTTAATCGAAATTTGACAAATCTTCGAATGGTTATTCCGTTTTATACAAGTTAGACCTGAAGACCTGCAAATGGTTTCTGATAAAAGATGTGAGTATAAGTAAAATCAAATGTGAATTATATTAGAAATGTGAGTTCATTGCATTCATATAGAGTGAAAACTTGAACATGTATATAGGATTTAATGTTACAACTTATGTTAATAATTTCTATAAAATGGTGTTTCTAAGATGGGAGGACCTCGAAGAGGCTTATTTAGACCTCGATCCTATAAAAACGGACGTGTGTCTACGTTTTAGGCTAAGGCAAAACTAATCGCATTAATACATTACTATTCAAATTTGTATATACTTCAAATCCACGCGTGCCATTTTTATGAGGCTTATATGAGGTGAACATTTTTGAATCGTTTATAAAACGCTCGAAAAATCCGTTGTGCGAACCAGCTCCGTCGGGAACATCATGCCGTAGGTTATGTTACCATCGTACCTATCGGAACAATTTGCTTTACCGGCCGGGATTATCGACTAAAGTAAAGTACAATAGCGAACGTCGGTACGGACGCTAATATTATCAACGCTGATAACGTCCACAAACGGTAAGGGAAGGTTGTTATCCGTAGGTAAAGAAGATCAAGTGTTATCATGGGAGCTTAAAGAAACGGATCTTTCTGCTACATTGTTTGGGGGTAGTCGCTTATGATCAGAAATGAGTTGGGAGATTGCTCACGGGCAGGATCGTGCGATCGCATCCTGTGCTGCCCTCTGGTTTCATACGTTAGCTTTCACCGTTTTTTTCCCCCAAGGGGGCGCAACGAATTTCTGATAGGAGCTCGCGCACACGCGATGGCGGTACCATCTACCAGTCGCCGTTGGCGGCTCACGTACTCGTGATGGTAATACCATGCGGCAGTTGACGGTGGTGGCTTACCTACGCTTACCAACGCTGCTCGCTTTTGATGCTAAGGGAAGAACACTCGTGACGCTCCATTTGACTTTATCTACTTATCTACTGCTATTAAGTACATTGTTGCCTCGAAGTCGACGTGATGCGGAGCTTTGGGGCACGCGTCGGTGTCGCGTACGGAACTGTCATGCAGCGAATCTGCGTGAGTGCGATCGCTCCTAGAAATCTTTGCGCGTCCCAGCCAGCAAGCGCCAAGCTACGGGTAGAGACGTTGAGTATGTGTGCATTTGGCGCTACACTCGACGAGTATGTGTGACAGTCAAATACTGCGAAAAATCCTCTCGAGTCTTACCTAACTGCGGATATAAGCATTTCGCGTATGATTTTTACATTTCCGTACTAGCGTTATCGATCATTTTCAGAGCGTTTTCGAGCGTTCTCACGCATTTTCAGAGCGTTTTCGAGTGTTATCGAATGATATTCTAGTGTTTTCGATCGTTATCGAGCGTTTTTAGACCGTTTTCGAGCGTTTTTCGAGCGTTTTCGAGCGTTTTCGAGCGTTTTCAAGCGTTATCAAGCGTTTTTCGACCGTTTTTGAGAGTTTCTTAATCATTTTCAGAGCGGTTTCGAGCGTTTTCAAGCGTTATCGAGTGTTGTCAATCGTTTTCGCGCGTTTTTCAAGCGTTTCCGAGCCTTATCGAAGGCCGTACAGTGCCGTTGAGTGTTGTTAAATGCTGTAGAGTGCCGGAGAGTGCTGGAGAGTGCCGGGGAGCGCCGGAGAGTGTCGGAGAGTGGCGCAGAGTGCCGGAGAGTGCCGGATAGTTGCCGCAGAGTGCCGCAGAGTGCCGGAGAGTGCCGGAAAGCGCCGGAGAGTGCCGGAGAATGCCGCAGAGTTGCCCAAGAGTGCTGGCGAGCGCCGGAGAGTGCCGGAGAGTGCCGGAGAGTGCCCCAGAGTGCCCTAGAGTGCCGTGAAGTGCCCTTGAGTGTCCAAGAGTGCCCTAGAGTGCCCTAGAGTGCCCTAGAGTGCCGTAGAGTGCCGTAGAGTGCCGTAGAGTGCCCTAGAGTGCCCCAGAGTGCCGTGGAGTGCCGTAGAGTGTCACAGAGTGCCGTAGAGTGCCATAGAGTGCCATAGAGTGCCGTAGAGTGCCATAGAGTGCCGTAGAGTGCCGTAGAATTCCGCAGAGTGCCGTAGAGAGCATTATATTGCATTAGAGTGCATTAGAGTGCCTTACAGCACTATAATTAGAGCACTCTAATTATAGTGCAACTCTCCGGCACTCTCCGGCACTCTGCGGCACTCTGCGGCAACTCTCCGGCACTCTCCCGCACTCTCCGGCACTCTCCGGCGCTCTACGGCGCTCTCCGGCACGTTGCGGCAACTCTCCGGCCCTCTCCGGCATCTATCCGGCACTCTCCGGCACTTTGCGGTATCTTTCCGGCACTCTCCGGCACTCTACGGCACTCTGCGGCTACTCTCCAGCACTCTCCGGCACTCTCCGGCGCTCTCCTGCACTCTGCGGCACTCTGCGGCAACTATGCGGCACTGTCTGGCACTCTCCGACACTCTGCGGCACTCTCCGGCACTCTGCGGCAACTCTCCGGCACTTTACTGCAACCCCCCGGCACTCTCCGGCAACTCTGCGGCACTCTGCGGCACTCTCCGGCAAATCTCCGGCACTCTACTGCACTTAACAAAACTCAACGGCACTGTACGGCCTTCTGCCAAATCAGAGATGAGTTGAGAGATTCACGGGAAGGATCGAGCGATCGCGTCCTGTTCGACCTCCGGTGGAGGATGCAGACGGCTAATGCACTTGCCACCTGTTACAAATCTGGGCAGCCGGAGAACCGGCTGAAAAAGTGAAGAACTCCTCACAAAAACTCCAAAACCCTGTACCTCCTCCGAAAAAAATCGCAGCCACTAGCTCGAGAGATCAATTTAAGC